>NW_019744109.1:1549286-1708559 GCF_002891405.2 Cryptotermes secundus
TCCTTCCACTAATCAGGCAATTTTTCCTTATGCCAAATAGAATTAATTAGATTGTGACTCTTAGAATGTAATATTTCACCTCCTGCTTGAATAAGTATTGCTGGAATTTGATCACTACCTGGTGATTTATACCATTGCAATTTTGCAATAGCACTTTCAACCTCAAAAGGGCTAGGATCAGGTACTAATGGCTCAGCTGTATGGATTCCTGTCTGCCTAACAGGACTGACCCTATGTACATTCAATAACTTAGAGAAGTAGTTCCTCCACCTATTCAAAATGTTGAGAGAATCTGCAAGCAGATCACCATTCTCATCCTTCACTAAGTTACTGCTAGGCTGGAAACCCCTCTTAAAGTCATTTATTCCTCTATACAGGTCTCTAATGAACTTTTTCTTACCGTTCATTGCAAGTTCATCAATTTTGTTTTTCAGGTATTCCCTCTTTTTGTTCCTGAAATGCCTGCTGGATTCATGTCTTATATTGTTCAGATTATCCCAATTTAACTCTTAATGACTGCATAATCATGTTAAAATCAGAACTGAAATTATGTAAAATAATGTGACAATAACATGAAAGTGAAATCATGTAAATCAAATGCACTTACATTAAGAAGTGAAAGTGCCTCAGATATACTGTGTTTTATAACCCACAATATACCTTAAAATCCTATGCATTTAAAAGATCTGTTATGTTTTATTCAGAACACATACCTTGAGAAGTGCTGCCTGATGCTCACGTCTCATCCTTTTGTAGCCTGTCATCTGCTCATGCATCTCTTCTTGCATGTGTTCTTTCTGCTGCTTTGTCACGATGGATGTTGTTCGGATGGTTGCAAAGTTATTGGCTCCATGGTCCTGGATGGCATTTGAGTTACTGGCCTGATACAACACAACATAAGTACATGGCTGACAACTGTCATGTCTGTATTCTAAAATACACGCATACACAGGGACCCATATATATAAGCGGCCTCTGTAGTCTAGAGGTAACATTCCCACCTCATAACTCGTGGTACGTGGGTTCAAATACCCGGTGGAGGTCGTCAAATTTTTAAGAGCGGAAAAATTCAGGGAACAAGTCCTCCGGGAGGGACTTTAAGCTGTGTGTCCCGTGTCGTAACTTTACGGCACGTAAAAGAACCTCATATCTCCTAAGGAGATCACTGAGCCAAATTCCAGGACATTTCCCACCCAACAATAGTCTCTAAGGCCTCTGATAGATGGGGGATGCATTACAGACACCGCTAAGCAAGTGGCCGAACTCGCTTGCTCGGCGGGACTGATGGTACGCACCATTTATCGGTAGGATATAGAGACTGGTAGAATACCATAGAGGGAAGCACAATGGACCAATACTGGTCTAAGTGCATGGGGAAACCCACCCTCTCCAATAACTAACTAACTAACTATATATATATATATTCCTGTTGCTCCAACTTTGGAGCATAGGTTATCTGTGAAATGCTTCATTTCATTTCAGTTTCTTAATCTTAGACAGGCGGTAGGTCTCCTTGGATAGGGTATCAGCATGACACAATGCCACTACCTACACACAAACACGGAATAAATGCAAATAAACATCCATGCCTTGAGTGGGATTTGAACCCACGATCCCACCGTTCAAGCAGGCAAAGAAATTTCATGCCTTACTTGGTGCAGCCACTGTGACTGGCAGGGAACTATAAGTTCTATACTAATTTTTGTAGAAACTTTTGTGTAGCATGAATTACATGGAACATTCCTTAAATGTGGGGACTTACTGTGTCTTCTGTCACTCTGCAGTTGCCAGATATCCTTCTTCTGGTAAATATTAATATCAATTTTGGCACATATTTTTCTCTTACTTGGATCTTTCTTCATAAGTGCCTAGACCAGCATTTATGTAGAATATTCTCTCACACAAACTGTTGATAAATTTTTTGCATAACATTCCTTTCCAGATGATATTTTCTCCCAAACTACATGGGGTTTGAATATAGAGAATATTCAGCTTCAGAATGTTATACTGTTTTCTATTGTTACACACTTAATAGGCTAACAGTTTGGACAGTCATAGGACTGTGCAAGGATAGACTGGAATCCTAAATAATGGTCACCGTTTTCTGATATTAATGGCAAATTTTTGCATAACCAGAGTAGCTACATGGCCTACCAAACAATTTAACATATCTCCAAAACAGATCTCTGTGCCCATTATATCTTTACAATTTTGTTACATGTGGTAGTTGAAGTACATAAACTTACAACAATACAGAGCCCAGAACACAGACAATGTACAAAACATTTCAAAATGGCTTATCTCAACCATGTATCTATTACAAATTTTTGTATGATATCACAACTGCCCCTCCACCTTATCGTGGTGAGGGTGTTTGAGTATGCCAAGGACCCTGAGAGCTATACCAGCGGTAGCGTAGCTACTGGCAGGGCCTCCCTTGCTGGACAGGTCAAAGGGTAGGCATCAGACGAAGAGAGACACCGAAAACAGATGCCGGAAGCAGCGTCATCAGCGGCGNATCATAAGAGGAACACAACTGAGCCTTTTGATGACAAACTCATAATACATACAGCACATTCAACTTATATGGAAACATGCCGCTTGTGACAGCATGTGTGTAGAAATTTAGTGTGTGACCAAAGAATGAACACTACAGGGGGTATTTCTGTGCCTGTGGTGCTGACTCCATCTACTTTATTGCTGAATACTGTAAAGGGGTAGCAGATACTTACCATATTTTATATGAGAACTGCTAAAACTGACTCCTTTCTGTCTTCAAATATGCTTCACAGCAGGACAGGAAGAAGTTACAGTTGTAAACACTCACGCCCATTTTAATTGTTTCATAATATTTTTGCTTGGCATTCATAGTGACATGCTGAGTGAGAAGATAACTCAACCAGACTCTGGAGAACGTACCTGGTGTCTATTGCGCATGGAGGGAGGATAACTGGTGTCATTTCCATCAGCAGAAGGTGGAAGACTATTAGTGGAGCTACTCTGTGATGATGCACTCACACCCACTGAATGTAAAGAGTGTTCAGAGGTGATGCTGTTGCTTTTACTGCTGTCACCTCCAGTTTGCTCATCGGGGGTGTCTGCAACACAACATAGTACTAAGAAAGGGGGGGGGGGACCAACAAGATGATATTTTTTAGCTCTGGCTGCAAGGTCTCATTAAAATATGATGCAAGTGGTGAAGACTGAATTAATTCCAAAACAGCAGGACCATGTGAAAATGTTTCTAAGGAACTACTTGGCGGCAGAAGCTAACAGAAGCGTGACATTTTGGATACAGGTGTAATACTAAAATATGAATTTTTACATCAGTGTTTCTACTTCTAACAACTGTATACCACTACACAGGCAGTCAGCACATATGCAGACCACTCATCTATCATAAAACGCCCCTTTGCCATAAAGAGCAAGCAATTACACTTTTTTCTGCAAACAGGAGAGAAAACACTGCCATAAAAGACTTTTTCTATCCATCAGTTTGAAGTATTTTTAAAAGTATTTATCACAATTGTTTTAATTTAAATTATTTCATTTGTTACATAACATAACACTACGTGGACTATATAATACTATGGACCATCTGATGGACTGCCAAAGACAGCCAGTGGCCTGCAGACCAAAGTTTGAGGAACACTACTTTAAATGAAATAATTGGAATACAATTTTAGGCACATTTTGCTACATATTTTCAACTATTATTTTTATGAGATAGTAAGTTATGTCTAATGATGTATGAACATTAAAAATTTTTAACTCTATCTTAAATTTGGCTTTGAAGTTCACGTATTTGTTTTTGTTCATCAACGTGGCAAAGTGTATTCTTGTGTATTCGACATGTATTAGGTATGTTTCATATTACTGCCACCACAGAATTCCAGAAGTTTTATTCATACAATTCCTTAAACACATTTTCTAAAAACTGGCTCATCACATTTCAGAACATAAAAATGTTTAGTTTCCCAAAATCACAAAACTAGTGAGAAGTGTTTTGAAATTCAATGACTATTATTGAGAAGTTTTTCTCAAAATTTAATTTTGGATTTCAGGTAAAGCTGTTGACAAGATCAGCCAACATAAACTGTAAAGAATCTGGGTTTTCGTGGACTCAAGTAGTACAGAAACTTGGAAAGCAAAATCTGTCCCACTTAGCACTCTTTTGAAACACCTTTCAAACTGCTGTGCATTATTTGTTGAATTTGTTAGCATGAGTATTAAATGGCTGTGGATACTGCTTTGAAATTCACAGGCAAGAAATATTCATACATCCACCCATCACTACCACAGCTTTCTACCTCTGTCACCGAGAGTAGCTACATATAGCAATCTAAAACTGCAGAACTGTTGGATATAAAGAACCAAGGTAATTAAGAATGCTACTGTTAAAAGTATTTATTTACATCAATCTAATTGGTATGTTGTATTTTAGCATCCTGTTGCAATGATTCATATTCATAATGGGTAAATTGTATTAACAGTCTTCAAGTGCATACAATCCCATTTACCACTTCTACACTACATGTTTCGGCAGTATGCTGCCATCTTCAGGTGTATCGATCCGTCAACTATTTCACTGGTTGCCTTTATATGTCCATTCACAAATAATATTAAATTTGTATACATCCTTATATAATAATAAAGGTTATGTATTTAAAATTTGTTAAAACCTATTATCTCATACGTCATATTTTAAATTCGTGTGTGTTATTGATCATCCACATGGGAGTCGTTCTTCTTATGTTTCTAATGTTGTGTGTTTAGTATGTCTTATGATGTGTTCTACTCATGTGGCTGCATGCGTGGTTATGAAAGCTTACAAGCTTTTCAGGTAATAATTAACATAATTACAGTAATTTAAATGTTAGCATTCTTTTCGGAAGATCCTGTACTTAACACTTTTCAAACAATGCCAACTGTACAGTAAACATTGAGGGTTTGCTGACAGGTGCAAAAAATATACTGCACAAAACTATTACATTTCTGAGAATACAGCTTGCCATTAACACCACAGCATAATACAATATTCAGGCCCACGACCTTCATAGCAAATTGGTCTGGGCAACTCAATATGAGAAAATACATTCTGTGAACTGTGAAACAAATACAAGACAAAAAGATGTGAGAGACATAACATGGAAAAGGCTTTTAAAAGTGAAGAAAAATGAAAAAGGAAATGTCTCTGACATTGATGATTACATCAATCCGCAATAGTAAGGGCACCTACAGTTATGCAACTGCATCAGCCTGACAACCCTTAATACTGAGCAACAATACTCACCATCTGCACTACTCACATCACCCACAATACTTCCATTTCCCAATGCTTCTACAGTACTCACCATCTGCATCACCCACATTGCTCTCATTTTCAAATGCTTCTATCATAAGAATTTTCTTCATTTTGCGATAATTCAAATTGTCTAATTCTCGCACTGCTGCCTTCGTACGTTGGATCAGGTCAATTAGAACATGCGGTGAGCGGGTCCGGGTCACCATTTGATGCTGCAGAAACAAGCTTATCAACATTAATATCAATCCAGTTACCATTAACTGCTTAGTTTTACTGTGTAAATATTACTGTCATACATTTCATTGAATTTCTCAAGAAAGGACATCACCACATTTAAGGTATACTGGTTCCTTGTTAGCTGAGCAACTGATATATTGGAAAATGTCCCCAAAGTCTCCCAACCTCATTCCACTGAATTTTTTCTCCAGAGAAGTTGTCAAGACAAAATTTCTTTCTATATAGCAAGTGTAATAATGGTAGGTGATATTACAAGTATGCATGTACTAGTTGCTGGTAGATGGATCTGCTGACAACAGGTTCTACGTTGCCAGCTGTTGTCATTTTCATGAAAAATGCTTATTTGAAGAGATTCTTAGGCCTGTATTTCATTTTTTTTTCAATCTTTGATGTTATACCTAAAGTGTGAATATGTAAGGCAACATCCCCAGTGTATATAAAAGATCGTAACGTTGAAGAATTATATCACAAAATGTGTGCACACTTCTTGTTTTCTCTTTAACCCAAACTTTTATCTTTAAAATAATTAAATTAAAAAAAGCTGAAGTTTTATTGCAGCATACATAAATTAATTATGCAAAGATGGTTTAACAAAGGGCAGAACCCCCCACAGATGGGTTATACAAGGTATGGTGTTCACTATTATTTGACAATGGTCTTGTCAAATCATTCTATAACAATTAACTAGTGTGATGGACCAGAATGAATAAAATTAAATGTGTTGTTCACATTATACACTGTTTAGTGAACACATCGTATGGCTAGGGAAATCTGGTAAATATTTAGAAAATTTCCAGATATCCCTGTCCACTGTTATCTTCTCTTTGAATTAATGTAATGTGAATGACATATCTATATTCACTCTGTACATTCTTGTACCCTTGCTCTGTGAACTTCTGTATCTTCCTCACCTATCATATTTAGTATAAAATCAAGTGAATAAAATGTAAAATATTTATCAACGTGAGGTGTATAGTTACAAACACTGAAGAAATGATGAAGCTTACAACAATCACAGGGGGCAAGACCAGTACAATCAATTAACTACTTAATTTTCTCTATTTAAAACCTGTTCTCACATAAATTTTAATTCCATGATTAAAGTCCAAGAACCTCAGTATTAAATTTCCACCAGATCAAGTTGTGATGGACTTCAATATAATGCAGACAAACATCAGATGACAATTTCACCTTCTGCTTAAGCTACAATAAGAAAAACACAGCCACAAACAAAGCCAACAGAATTAAAAGAGTCTAATGCTGAAAGAGATTTAACACATATGTAAGATTTGAGGTTTTCACAGCGGTGACTATGAAGAGAGAAGTCTTCTGGGATGTGGTGCCGTGCAGATATTGTGTTAACCGACGTTTCGGAGGAACGTATCGCCTCCATCTTCAGGGGAGAAGAAAAAAGAAGAAAATTCGCAAGCGAAGAACCGGCGTGAGCAGGTGTAAATAGACCAAAGTACTCAAATCTTACATCAAGGCAAGTTGCTTGTTAAAATACAAATTAATACACGATCAGAACAAAACCACTTACTTGCAGGATTATTTTGTAATTTCAGTCTACACAAAGAAATGCCAGAAAAAGTACTGTATGTTTATGAAATCAAATACATCATAGAGTAAACACACTAGTTATAAACTGCGAAGTTTCATATAAAACATATATAACTGTGAAATATAAATATACTTTAGAAACATGTGAAGAACTGGTCCAGTTACAATATTTTTTAATCTAATTATCACCAGATGACTTCATTAGCGTTAAATTCATGCTTTTCATTCAAGATGTCCTACCCTCTGCTCTGTAGTGAAGAGTCTACTAGGTCTCTTTAAACTTCGGGACACATTAATTCTAACAAGTACAGGTTTCTACCATTTTCAAAGATTTTCTTCTGTATACTCAGCTAGATTTACTTACTTTACAGATCCTATACTGATTACACACATCTCAGAATTGCGGTGACAAGTGGTTACGATTAGGAGTGGAGTGAAAGGTAAAAGGGATGTCTTCTGGGAACAAGCTGTTTCCTAGTGCATGACCTGATACTATAGTGAATTTAGAGAAAAACATTTATTTTGTATTTAATGCATATGGCAGAATTTGTAGGAATATCATAAAATAGGGGTGTAACTTAGATGTAAGTAAATATGGTGATAGCAGAGAAACTTACCGATAGGAGCCTTCCTGATGTGGGCCTTTCGTTGGGGTTCTTTTGAAGACAAGATTCAACAAAATGCCTAAACACATCAGTCCATTCAGGGGAACTCAACGAGGGCGTCTCATTCTGAGCTATGTGATAGAGGGCACTCATTGCATTCATGTTGAAATAGGGTGGCTTACGTTCAGCTGCAACAAATATAAATTATGTCTACTAAAACATTTACAGCCACTACAAATAAGACACTTTATTAATGGCTCTTTATGACAGGACATCTTCTTCCCAATTAACCCTTCAGAATAAACATACTCATATTGTCTATACTAAGACAACAGAGAGAAGTTCCATGGATGGTGGGAATAAGAGAGCCAGAGGCTTCCCCCCTTCTGCCCACTATTATATTAGTCTCCAACTACCTCTGTTCCACATCAACCACCCCAAAGCACCTATCATTGACAAAGACTATCACTATGAACATTTCTGTAAACAGAATGGCTAAACAACTATATGAAGTATGCTCAAGAGGAAAGTGTAACACACTAGTGTCAGTATAAACATAAGCTAATGTTGTTCTGAGGGGATACATTGTACCTGTAGGATGGATTATAAAAAAATAGATATTTATCAATAAAACAGAACATTGCTTTTAATCCAAGTGGTCACACAATGTAACCACACTGAGCATGCAATTAGGTTGTCAACATCACTGCCAAGTAAACAGTGCTTAAAATTCAGTCACTAAAAGTTCGCCTCACTGAATAAATATTGCATACAAGCATGGAGTCATACTAGTTCCCTAATTTTGTTAAGTTATTTACTGGAAAATTACCAAAATATTTAATAAGCATTTTTTGTTTTCTTTGACAAGTTTCACTTCCTTTCTTGAAAAGGAAAGTATTAATACATATTCTTGAGAATGGAAGGTTACTCTTCCGGGTCACACAAATTCAACTACTAGGCTGCAAGTCTGACAGCTCTGTTCTGTTGCATGCCTATGGTACAGCTTTATTAATTTTATGTTTCTTTTCTAATGAATTATTGATTTCATTCTGAACACTGTACTTCTCTGTTATTTCACTTCCCTTGACACTGAGTCTCTCTGCATGTTAGTAAATATGTAGATACAGTAAATTTCATATCTACAAAATTCTAAAATGAATCTCACCCAACTCTATACATGTGATTCCCAAAGACCATACATCCACCTTGCCATCATACTGTCCCTCATCCATGGCCAGTATTACTTCAGGTGCCATCCAGTATGGTGTTCCCACAAAGCTGTTTGCAGGACATTTGATGCTTGCTGAACCAAAATCCGCTGCAACATGAAATACATGTCAAAATATACATCAATTACAAAAATATGAATGACACATACACGTCCTGCGTGCTCAATGTGATCTTCAGAATGGTGACTTTGGTTCATATCGTATACTGAAAACAGAACCTAGTACTGTTAGTTCCTCGGAAATCTAGCTGTAGTAGAGGGGTCATACCATCTCTCAAGGGCTGGGGGAGCTGTCTTATCAGCTTACATCAGTGTGGGTACTACCAGTTTGGAATGTAGTGTCTTGGAGTGTGGTCAGGTGTATAGTACGTTGTGTTGCTTGTTAGTTAGTACCTGTCATAGCAATTGTATTATGTGGTGTTCGTGTCACTATCATGGCACACTGACAATCGCACAGAACAATTCATAGCGAGGCCAGAGAAGTTATAGCTAATGTTTTCCGCTCATGGAGTAGCTCTGAATGTCACCACAGCAAGCGTACAGCAAGCGTGCTCCACAACAGTGTTTAACTTTCCCTGCAGCTAAAGTTATGGGGCACTAACTATAATGTTCTCATGGTAGCAGAACAAGACATTTCACTATTTGACGATGACACCCCCTCAAATATGCTTCAGAAACTCTATGGCATAGAATAATTTTCCACTATACAGCCAAAATTTTTCACTAATTACACGTGTGTGTACTTGAGGTGTACTCATTCCAGAAACCAATGTCTTGAAATCTGTGTTTTAGTTTCTTCAATCCAAATGAGGTATGACTGCACCAAAACTACACTATTTTTAAAAACCCAATACCATGCAACCCAATCAATACTTTAAAAAATCCAAACCTTCTAATATGAATAAAAAAACAGTACGGTACTAGTGCAGAAATTAAATGCATAATAGATCAAGATCAAGCACCCACAGATCTAAAGTTATGTATACACAAAAATGGAAAAGTGAATATGTAAAAAGAACAATTGTTTAGAACAAATCTTTCTCCCAGACCATACATGACACTGGCATTCTACAACAAAAAAACAGGACATCTCTTTTTTACATAAACTAGCAATGATGATCTTGAAGTGGAATCACAGTATTCTACATTCGGAGACACAGCAACGCAGGACACAAAAAATTAGTGTTTAGTACTTCTGGAAGTATAAGGACTATTACAAAAATAAGTGTCTGAAGAGTTCTCTCTTACCCAGTTTGACAGTACCATTTTCTGTAAGCAGAATATTGCCTGCCTTTACATCACGGTGTATCCGCCCCAGAGCATGAAGGTAACTCAAGCCACGTAGTACACCATCACATATGGCCGCTATCTCCTCCTCTTTCAATGGCCTCTTGTGCACCTCAATGATGTCTGATGCAGATCCAAGACAATACTCCATCACAAGCTGTAGGACATGAAACATAAGTAGCTAACTCCATGGTACATGGGTCCTGCTTGGAACCTGACAGGTTTTCAAACGAAAGAAATTCCTTGCTGATATGGAACCTAAAGGTTCATCACTGTGATTACAGAAGCTTGTCACTGGATACTATCCTAAACCAGTTCATTCCAGGTCACATCTTCCAAACCCATTTCCATAAGACCTATTTTAATAAATTTATTTATATAAACTGCTTCTATCAAATTCTGTATGTAAATCCATTACAACATGAACAGTCACAGAATTTATTTCAAGATCTGTGCTGTGATATACGGTGGATGCAGTGCCTCATGAGAAGCAAGGTTTACTGAGCTATGCATGTTTTATCAGTGTTGAACCTACAGAAAAATATTTTTTCCTGTTTATACACAGGACCCTGTAACTGATACAGGGCACATTCCCTGGTTGGCAGATGGAAAATTCATGCTAAGTGCACGACACAATAAACGTAATTAAAAACCAGACCAGAAGATGGCACACATCATGTGCTGAAACACGTGTCAAAAAGCAACTCCATCTGCTGGAAACAGTGTTGTCTTGACAGGAATATAATAAATATTATCTGTATTTTATAAGTAAGCTTACACCTTCTGATAAGAAAGGAAGACCACAGAGATAGTGCATTGTTTGTCAGAGGCATGGAAAAAGGAAAGTCACTGTGTACTGGTCTAATGCACATGATGAACTATGCATGGAATGTTCTCAATCTCTAAGGTAATAAAATAAAATTTTCCTTATTTGTATAAGTTTAGTGTGCCAAAAGTAATTTTAAAACAATATGTATCAATATTTAAATTCTGTATAGTTTTCTCAAATGAGTGAAAATTGGAAATTACCATATTTTCCATATTTATTATAGTTTGAATGAAACAGTGCATATTCATGTTCTATGATTTAAATATCCTCCAGGAATTAAATTTTCTGCAGAGGTTAGGAGATAATATCACTTCAGAGGAACCTGCTACCTCTATTTTAATATTCTTCCCAAAGCAGCAAGCATCTCTGAATCACTGGTAACTGCCTACAGAAGTATGTGGGTGTCACAACCCAGAATTCCACAATCTCAAAAGCCTAACTTTCTCCCACTAACAAGAAGGGCAGTCATCTATACAGTTGCCACACTTGGCTCTATGCATAAATGAACGAACTCTTGAGTGCAGTAAGGGTATATTTAACAAGACATAAAAATACCTTTAAACAATTAAGTTAATAATAGGTTCATGAAATCTGACTTACCCATGCCGTGTGATCTCGAAGGAAGCAACCCTTATATTCAATTGTATTGGGGTGGTTCAGTTGTCTCAGGAATCGAATTTCTTTCAGGATATCTTGCCACTTCTCCAAACTCTGTTTCCCAAGGTAGGACATCTTTTTGATGGCAACAATTTCCTTGGTGACCAAGCAACGTGCATAGTACACAGCTCCAAAACTTCCATGTCCAATCTCACGCAAATCCTCAAATCTCTTCTCAGGATCATCTTTGTCAAAAAGCTCAGCTATCTCTGGGTCCTTCAAGCTACCAGGTCTGTTAACAAAGGGAATGTTAACTTCTGTGGAGATAGTTGGGGCAGTTCAGTAAAATAACTGGCTATGAGATGGAATGGGCAGGATTTCTTCTTTACATCATTATGTAAAGTAGATGAACCAAGTTACTGACCACTCACCTCAATGGCATGCTAAGGTCAAGAATGTGGAGCGATACCTCCACAACCCCATATGTTCCAGGTGCAGTGTCATTTTAAGCATAGGGACAATTTACCTTTCTAGAATCTATGATATATGATCTAAGATCGTGCCAAGTATGTGACTATGGGAGAGAAAAGTCATGGCAGTAGAAGACATACAATTACCAGTTTCTACTCCTGCCCCATCCCACAACCCCCACCCAAATCCACACACAATTTTTTGAAATAGTTGTACAAGACTGCTCTCAAAACTGAATAAAGAAAAGATTATTTCTCCATACATAGCTTACAGTAAAGAATTTGCACCTTCTGCTGCAGAACTTAATGACAGACAATTTGGTCAAAAAGGTACAAAGATGAGAAAATTATTATTTTAGCTTTCACACTGGAGGAAAAAACCTGCATCTTTTACCTTTCCATGTCATCCGATAACTTATCTATATATTGTGTTCCATTAAGGTAACAACATAGGCAAGAAGAGCAAATACTTCATTAGGGAAGCACCCAGTTTGAGTCATAAGTGATACAGCACATGCTTCTCTGGTTACCATGACTCTCTCCAGATATACGCAATTCTACACATTTGTAATAATGGTTCAGTATCATTATGACACAACTTTCTATGGATATTGTCCACTGTATGACAAATATATAGAGTGGAGAAAAAAATTTCCAAAATATTGCAAAAATGCACATCTATGATTTAAATAACACTCATACAAATTGTGTGGAACACACTAAGTATGTGTACAGAAAGATTAAATCAATTCAGCTGAACTATTACATAGAAGAATACTGTGAACTTTGAATACCAGAAATTGGCACTTATGATCATATTTCACTTACAATTTCTTTATCAGAATCAATGCTTAATTGGACCCCTCAATTTATTATGGTCTAAACCCATCTATCCCATTGGTCGGTGAATGATTCAATATTACCTTACAATGTAAGTGTGTAAGTTCATTCAAAATATGATATTAAATGGATACAAACCTAGAGAACTTGGGTCATTCTACAGATCTCATAAATTCAACAGTAGCTTCGTCAAACACTTTCAATAAGTGAATAACACAAATGTATATGCCCATTTTTAATGTTCAAAATGGAAAATACTTTTCTGTGCAACAAATCAACCAAATCAAATGCATTCTGTTACATGTACACTTCAGCTCATTCTACATAACTTTTGTGGGTTTCATTCATATCTGATGGGCAGTTCATTTTCATCATCAAAAAATCCATTATATACATCTGTATTGTAACATGGCACCCAAAGGCAGGAACAGTGAAGTCAGAGGAGATGTCCACTGCAAGGCAACTGCTCAGTAAACATATTCCCACAGCAACAAACACGCAAGCAACAATCAAATAACTTCCATTGCTATGCAACAGCGCTGTAAACATGCATTCTCAACAATAGAGAGGCTTCGTTTTCTGTGTGGTACATGCCAAGGTGTTATAAAAAGGAAAAAGATTGTTTGAGTCAGCTCACCCATGTGGAGTTGTGGTCGAATACCTCCACTGTGACCCTGCGAGTTGTAGTAGGCGACAAAAAGGGAAGTCTCGAATCTGAGACAGTAAGATATGGTCGCGAGTCCCAAAGGACTAGGACCTGAAACAGACTGTGTTGGCAAGGGCCAGCAGCATGTACAGAAGACAGACCCATCCTCTCATCAGAGAGGGGGCCCCAGAAGAACAAGACTATAACCGTCAAACAGTAATAAATATCTGGTCATGAGCCCCAGGAGGGTGCTCGACACCAAGACTCACTGACTGACTGGTAGTCAGCTGCAATTCGACTTTGACTTGAGTCAGTTAATATGTAAATTAGGCATGATCTGCTCTGTAAAGCCTGTACTGACAGAGGACTTGTGTGTAGTGCAAAATGAAGCATTTTCAATAACATGTTATATGTGCAAAATATACACTTGATGAAAGGCCTAGTGTATTCATAACAGACAAACCCATCTTCTTGTCAGAGAGGATGTTACATTAGGACTATTACCGCAAGAGTTCAGTTGGGAAAAAAAAACCTCTGGTCATGGGGTTCAAGGGGCCTGATGCCAAGACGAACTGACTGGTGGTAAACCTCCAGTCGTAAAGTGACTTTGACTTTTGAGTCACTTGAGTTTCGAGACACTGTCCTGCCAGGATATGAGCTTGGGAGCAGAACAATTGAGTTGAGTGTTTGGAGTTTGCAGTTGGCAGAATAATTGTGAAGAAATGGGAAGAAAGGAATTAGCCTGTGAAACGAACACTTAAATGTGTGATTTGAAGTGACAGACTTATGAATCTGTTGCCAAGATATGACTAGTGAAAACTGAGGACCCTAGTGGGTGTAACAGTGAACTGTACAGTGTGGAAATAGCAATAGACACAACTTTACCTTACCACATGCACCCACGCATTCACACTTTTGGATGACTGTGTAAGTTACAATCAATTTATAAAAGCGGCATTCAAAGATGTGACAAAATAGTCACAGTCCACAGCAGTAAATGAATCTTACATTCATTATGTCATGAAATGTTCATAACAAATTAATACACAGTGATATAAATTCATAACACATAACCCCAACTGTTTCTGTCATTGAAAGAAAATGTCTCTTCTGTGCAAATCAACAGATGAACAGAATTTGTAATACGTTAATTACCACTATAGTCATTAACAGTAATCACTTTTCAACTGCATAATCAATTACTGCCCACATTATACAGAAAACAAATCCCAGTCTTTTGAAATAGCAATTACCACTAAAGAATGAGGGGCAAATGTGGAGTTCAGTAATCTTCAAAATTAAAAGTGGGTGTAGACACTCAAAAAATGAAAATAAAGATTTAAAACGCCACTTAAAACCAGAATCTCACTTCACTCACCCCATAACCCCACCACCTTATATTTGCCATTTCATTCTTCATGTATAAATAACAATGGTAATTACACTAATACTATCAAAACTGGTTATTTGCCAAGGTCATTCATAAAATAATCTAATTAATATGACAAAGTCAAGAATATTTCTATGGAGCAGTATTATTATTATTAGAGGGGGTGGGTTTCCCCATGCACTGAGACCAGTTATTGGTCCATTGTGCGTCCCCCTTTAATTTCTACTGTCCCCATACCCTACCGGTACCGGTGCGTGCTATCAGCCCCGTTCAGCCAACGAGGTCGGCCGTCAGTACCTGATATTTCCCCCTTCTACCAGAGGCATTGGAAACTACTTGGGCGGGAAATTGTTGCCTAATTTAGCTCAGAGGTCTCCTAGAGACATGAGGATCTCCCTTCCCACATCACGTGCATGAGCAGTGACGAGAAGAACAGAGCCTTGTGTTAGCAGGCAGTCTAATGTAATGTTGTCATGATGTTTTCAAAACAGGAACAATGGAGTTGGATAAAGATTGAATGTGCCAGAGGCTGTACAGCATGACAGTGTTGTCAAGGTCTTCAAGATGCTCTACCTACCCTCTACCAGAAGCATTGGAAACTACTTCGGCAGGAAATTGTTGCCTAATTTAGCTCAGAGATCTCCTAGAGACATGAGGATCTCCCTTCCCACATCACGTGCATGAGCAGTAACGAGAACAGAGCCTTGTGTTAGCTGGCAGTCTAATGTAATGTTGTCATGATGTTTTCGAAACAGGAACAATGGAGTTGGATAAAGATTGAATGTGCCAGAGGCCGTACAGCACAACAGTGTCATCAAGGTCTTCAAGATGCTTGTGGGGAATCTGCATTGCCTTACAGAACAGTGGCAAGGTGGGTAAAAGCCTTCAACGAGGGACACCAAAATGTTGCAGATATGCGTCGGCCAGGTCGTCCAAGTGTCAGCGAAGAAGTGTACACTCTTTCCGCGTTACTGGACAGTGATCAACGCCATATTTTGCGTGAGCTGGCATGAGAGACAGGATCAGAGGATATGACTGTGCTTCACATTCTGGAGGAATGCCTGGACATGAGAAAAATTGCATCACAATGGGTTCCGCATGATTTGACGGAAATGCAGAAATGGCAAGCTGTGACTGATTTGTTTGATCGATGGGGCTGGGAAGTGCTGTACCATCCACCATACTCCCCGGACTTAAGCCCTTGTGACTTTGACTTGATTCCTAAGATGAAGGAACCACTTTGTGGCATTCGCTTCAGAACTGTTCCAGAGATTCTTCAGGCAGTAGACCACTCCATCTGAACTATCAACACAAGAGGCACTGCTAAGGGTATCCTACGACTCCCACATCGCTGGCAACGGGTTGTACACAATGCTGGTGACTACCCCGAAGGACAGTAAAACTTCGAAACATGCATCTATTTTGTATCACTTGTAAATAAACAGTTGCCACTATTAAAGTTCCAACTCTCGTACATTTCACTGGAAATGAATACCAGATGTCACATTCCAGTATATGTGGTCAATTCACTGTCACTATAAATAAGACTGCGAGTTCCACTGTTGAATGGGGAAGGTGTTGGAAATATATGACCAGTAGTCATCCACATCATCCACTCTAAACTCAGTTTCCTTTAAAAGTGTCCCTAGGACATATTATTTCTGTAACCACAGTTCTAATCTTACTGCTGTCGGGACATCGTTGAATGGCTTCACTTCATTACTGAAGCATTTTTGGGCCCATGTTTATACAAACTATTCTCACTAATTGGGGCCAAAATACTCACCCTCCAACTTTCTGTACTTATTTCTGGAACAACCTGTATATTCAAACTGACACCCACACAACCATCAAGTTACTTAGATGTTATTAATATAAATTATCACTGAACAAAAATGACTGAAATATTATGCACATAATTACATTCCTGCAGACCAAAACAACAGATTTTGCAACCAAACACTGCTGAGCCACTTCAACTTTCACTTACATCACACAACTTTAATGCCCACTTTATATAAACACCTATATGCATTTCTGCATATAACTCAATAAATATTTAGCACAGCAGACAATTTTTCAAACAAAGGAGAAATGTGAAACATGTTCTATATTAAATACACTTTTACATTAAGTATTAAAATTCTCAATTAAATACCCTGGATTCTATGCACAGATTTCTTGATTTATTACATTAATATTAAAGACATCTCTGTAACAGGCTGTGGAGGCCCATAGGGCTGTAAGATGTTGAGGCTCCCACATTTTCTTTTCTAGACAATCGGCTTACAGATGGCAGTGAGGTTGTCAGCCTTACGTGCTGCCCGCCCTTTATCCCCAGGAATATTCCTGGTACTCATTTCTGTTAGAGGCTGAGTCGGCCCCAGGGGCATAGTGCAGCTGGAAGGATTAGGTAAACTGAAAAATCCACCTCATTTGGGACTCAAACCCCGCCTGTAGCATAGTGCCTCAACCAACTATGCTACCGCGTACCGCCACATTAATATTATAATATTACAATACTCAATAATCACCATCATACCCTAACTGTGCCAAGAGATTACTGCTGGATTACCCATATTTTTCTATTATTAGTACATCTTTCCCCCTTCCTTAGTACAGCTAATTGAAAGTACACTGTACATTCAGTGCACACAGCAATCTCAGAGCTACACAAAAACACTTCAGCTGCTCATGAAGGGAAGAGAGATGCCCCTTACAGCAATTCAGGCCAACTAGTACCAGATTCAATAGATAAAATGCATATACAAATTACAATCTCTTCAGTATCTCCACAGTAAATAATGAAGCAAGCTTATACATTATATGTGAATTTCTAAGGGGGGGGGGGACTTCCCATAAAGTAATTAATGGGAAATCTACTGGGTCATTTCTGGATGACAATCCTGTTACAAGATGTGTGCGTACTGAAGAAATATTCAATGAAATAGAAAATAGGCAAGGACAGAATCTTTGCCTGAATTTGTCCAATGTGACTTTTATTTGTGGGGTACTCTGAGAATAAAGTGACAAAACAACCCAGCCCCCACCCACAATACAGAAGAAGTGAAGAAAATCCCCTTAAAGTACACATTACAGACTACTCATAAACTTCGTCCAATCAATCTCAATATCTTTAATTGATATAGTGCTGAATGCAGCTAAGACACACGATTTCAGTACCTTGAATGAATGATTGTATAAGGGGTGGACCTTCTTGGCCCTTGCACCATGACCACAGTGATCTATTGTGCCTATTTCAGTACCGTAATAATTTTTGTAAACTGCTTTTACAGTTCTAATGGTCAGATTCTTGACTTACATTAATTAATTGGTTGTATTTTGCCAAAGATAGGCCATCATCCAGTCGTGGGGACTAAGAACTGAGCTGAGTAAGAAAGTGCACCGCACTACAAAGGGCCAAAATTCGTTACTTTGTAATGCACATCTACAACCAACATGTATGCACATGTACTATTATCAGAGCACAATGATAATATCCTAATCAATACTACTTCTAGGGCTGTCATTCATCTATCAATAATCAAATAATAAAACTTAACACGATCTGAAATTTGAAGCAAGATTAACAAAATAATAATATACAAACATTAAGAAAATATGTAAGATTTGAGGCTTTCACGGCGGTGACTATGAAGAAAGCAGTCTTCTGGGCTTTGGCGCCGTGTATATGTGGTGTTAACCGANAGAAAATATGTTTATATTAGTAGATTCTAAAGGGTTCTGATGATGGTATAGGACGCTCGGGATTACTGGATTTTTGGGCTTTGTCCATCATCAAGTATTCTACGGAACACTGAATAACATGTTTTGGAAACTGGATGTTTCCATCCTTACATGAGAGCCATGCCATAGCGAAAGCAGTTAGTCACTGGCTTCCCACCGTGGCGGCCCAGGTTCGATCCCGGGTCTGGTCAAGTGGGATTTGTGGTGGACAAAGTGGCACTGGGGCGGGTTTTCTCTGAGTACTTCAGTTTCCCCTGCCAATCTTCTTTCCACCAAATTCTCCATCATCATCATCACACAGGGCAGGCTACAATAGGCCAATCAGTGGCCGCCGTGCCAAGTGGACCCAGTTGGACTCCACCCCCCACTAAGTGAAATCCTCACATGAGAGGGATGGGAGATACCTACTCCGTTGGGTTCATTAACACATTCAGGACTGGATGGGCCAATTGACCCTCTATGTTTCTATAGCGTTGTGGACCGGGCAGGCCAATTGGCCCTTTTCTGACGCGTTATGTTGCAACCGACTATATCTCACTGTGTGGCCACGTTGCATCATAACTACTGCGTAGTTGACCTCGGGAATGTTTGCTAGCTTAGGCAGTAACATGATCACACTCATTTCCTGTCACACTGGCGGCAGTACCTGTGTCAGACACAGACGTAGTGCAGCCAGGGCCATCTGTTCGCACACGCCAGAGACCTCATGTGGACCCCCCTGGACGACTCTCGGGTGATATGCGGAAACATACCCTCGTGAGAATTGTGAAGAGTAAACATTGCAAGAAGCAGTACCCTTCTAGGCAGTGCCGTGTGTGCGCAGTCCACAAGAAGAAGAGTAGGACTGCGTACACCTGCAACTTCTGCGTGATGCCTCTTCACAAAAGGGAATGTTTCCAGAGATATCACATGCACAAGCACTTCTAGGAGCTCTGGTAAGTGTTCTCCAAAAATTTTAGTTCATAAAATTGATTAGGAGATTTTATATTAATTTTTAAAGTGAACGGTGCACAAGTTAGGGTGCTAGGCTTAAAAACCCCGGTCCCCAGGGTGATTTAAATATTTAAACAACCGGTCTGCAATGTGTTAAAAAGAGCCAACCCCAATTACTTGATCAGTTCGGTCACCCACTCCCTCACCTGAGGACAGAAATAGAACCAGTTTCTAAAACATCACATTCTTTAGAATACCATGCGATGGACAAAGTGAAAAAATCCAGTAATCATTCATGTTTATACAAATATACTTACAATTAATTTGAAATAATGTTTTAGCACAAACTGAAAACTTTTAACTTGCATAAGTGTACTGAACTGCTTAGCCCAACTACAGCATTCAATAGTAACTACCAAACCTGGCAGAACAACCCACAGTTTACATAAAAAAAAAGAGTTTTAAGATTTTGTTAAGGCTGGGTAATCAAAGCAAAAGACAAAACAAGAAACACAGCTATTAAAATAAAATTTATATAACAGCAAAATACACTTGATGGATCATAAATGAAATCAAGACATATTAGAAGAATCAGAAATGGAATTAATATCAGACAAAATTTTGATACATAAAATGGACTGCATTCAACATGCCAAGAGAATAAACTTCTAAAACTATTAATAATTACAAACCAAATTCGGGGTTCAAGGCTCTCACAGAGGTGACTATCTTCGGATTGTAATACCATGTAGGTCAAAGAGAGTTTGATGTTTCAGAGAATGTTATCACCTCCACCTTCAAGTTCAAAAAGTAAGCCAATCAAGAAACTAGAGGTATCAGGCTGCAAGTCAAACGTTTTTCAAGCTCATCTTCCTTTCCATCTGTTTTTACTTTCCCGCCTGCCCTACACTTCGAACCTTAAGATGATGGAAGCGATAGTTCCTCCAAATCATTAGGCTCTCTTTGAACCAAACAGCATTATAACCTAGAAGACTGTACCCAAAAAACTATACGGAAAAAGGAAACAGGAGATGTGTTTGAAGAGACTACTGAACAAATAAGGCATGAATGGCATCAATAGGTAGACTAACTCCCATGATGATGATTTAAAACTGTCACAGCAATGTAACACAGTAATTCTTCCCAAGCTGTAAGCAGTGTCAGGCCAACGCCAGTCTATGAGTGAGGAAAGTTTATTTTTAATGACATAACATAGCTTACAGCTTAAGAAGTATTATTTGAATAAAGACAACTGTACACAATTCTTCTGCAAATTTTCTCAATAAATCATAGTATCAATAGAATATTTAAGAGCTGTTAAGTAAATATTAGGACTGTCATGTACAAATTGAAAAAAAAAATACATCAATAATAAATACAAATGTAGCTCCAGTTTCCAAGGTTAACATGACAATTTCTAACGCTTCCAAAAAGTTCTGAACTGAAATTCTAACCTGTTACCTAACCATCATTAATTTGTAAACCATCCAAAACTCCTTTACTAATCACATTTACACATACAACTACATGCTAATGACAGTTACTATAACATCATACTTTATTTGCAAGTTCTCAATCAACAGGAACACACTGCCACAGTAAGAAATTCATAATCAAACTTATCTAACCTATTAGTTACAATAGAGTTACTACGTGTAAGAAGGTGTAAAATTAAACCCATGTCTTCATAAGTCATATAAAGTAGAACTACTCTTATTAGTCTGTAAAACCAAATGAACTTACATTTACAAGTACAGGACATACATCTCTGTAACACAGCAAACAGCTCTTTCCTCAAAAATGTGTGTAATGGCCAGATTTTACATTACTATTATAACTGAACTAATTATATATTACCTTGTATGTCAAATTGTTAACCCACCTGGGTACAGCTGGCATAATATTCCAGTAATTTTAAAAACACCCAGAAGTTCTGCACCTGATGCTTCCCAAACGTGGGAGTTGCTTGAAGCACTCAATGGTACTAAGTACTCTTTCAACTTGCATACACTCTCACACCTGATTACATGAGGCCATGATCCACTCATATAGCGAATGACCTGAAATAATATGTCAATGGGGGCTTCGATATAGGTAAATCAAACATAACAATGACATATTGAGCATAATTCTGCAGTGTATAAAACGTACGCAGGCCTACTTAAATTTCTTATTAACAACTGTAAGCACGAAAGGAAACTGACGAGAATGAACATTTACTATTCCTAGCGACAGGGTTCTCAGAAAATACACTTGAGCAACAATAATCGTCCTGCATAAAGAAGAGGAAGAAGGGAACTGCATCGTGAACCATTTGTTAGAACACCGCACTGATAACCAACAGATCTACAAATCTGCATCACCTTTCCCACACGCAATTCGAACATTCGAGGTTAACTTTCAGAACTATTTACATAGAACTTATAAGTGAAAATTGAGATAAAAATCATCACAATTTCTGCCACTTTACCATCAAAAGTTTCACCTTCAAAATGGCGTCTTCTAGGCATGCGCAAGAGTACTTTTAACTCCGGATGATCTGGATTTTTCAGAGATTATGCTGTCTTGAGACATACTGGAATATATTTCTCCTCAGCTTGAACAGAAATCTCAGCTGAAATTAATGATACTCTCTTGTCATAAATATTATGTAAAATCCTTCGATTGTGTCAAAAATGATACCAAACCTCACCTCCAGCAAAACTAGACGTTGATTACCCAATTATTGTAGACACAGATGAAACACAACATATCTCCTACAATTATGTATAATTTTCAAATGCTCTCGTAAGATGTCACTATCATGTGACTGGGTTGACATTTGCATTGATGCATTCGTAAATCGTAAATAACGATAACACATGCAACTCAACACGCTCAACACTATTGCTGGTTGCTGGACAGCCAACAGACATCGTGTGCTAAATATGCACTAACGACAGGGAAATACCGAGTAGAGGAATTGCTTGAATTAGGTACATACGAATCATCCAAAGTATTCACAAAAGATGTCGCTGTAATAGTATAAGATGTTTGTAAGAATGTGCTGCAGAGCGCTAGGCATTTTTCGCATACACATTTATTTTAAAAAAAGTTATCGTCACCAAACGGAGCTACATGGTGCCGAGTCCTTGGGAAAGCACCAGGCATGGTATCAATCCTGAGGCAGATTAATCCAATATGTGGGAACCTCCCACATTCCAACAGACAACAGGTAACTACCATATATAAAAGGAGGAGGAGGCAATATTTATTCATCGCTTGCAGCCCGGCTCTCTGGACACCAACACAAGCGCTAAATTGCCTTCAAGGGAGTACAACAGATGTACCGCACCGATTCCGCCAGCCCACGCACTGTAGGCAGCTGACTACCACCACATGCACCGCAGCTCCGCCGGCCAGCCAGACCCACCGCCCTCACCGCCTCACGTCCATAACCTGTCGGCTCGCAATCCCGGGTAGCCGCAAAGAGCTCGCCGCGCTTGCTGGCGGTACAAGGAAGATTCAGCTAGACAAAACGGCCCTTTTAGGGCTCTTCACGCATCACCGTCATTACTAGACCGGCCTAACTGCTACGAAAGGCGTCTCCACCGGTCTTCTTCAGACACGCTCATCGCTCATTTGTAATACGCGTTATAAGTGCAACCCTGCATGCATTCCACCCTTACACTCATGTGTGCTATATGGCCTGTCTGTCTCATCCTCGACTTCGTTATTCTAATTATATTTAGCAAAGAATACAAGTTACAAAACTAGTCATTGTGCAGTTTTCTCTAACCCCTTACCATTCCATCCCTCTTTGGTAAAGATGTTCTCCTAAGCACCGTTCTCATGTACCTCCAGTCTATTCCCTTAATGTCAGAGACCAAGTTTCACATCCACACAAAACTACAGGCAAAAATACAGTTCCGTATATTTATTTTTTACATTTTTAAATAGACAAGAAGATGAATGGTTCTGAACTGAATGGAAGAAATCATTACCTGAATTCAATCTGCTCTTTTACATCCTCACGAGTCAACTTTTGATTTGTTACCACCGTCCCCAAATATTTGAACTTTGCCACAGTTTCAAAGGATCTGGTACGTGTCTGCATGTTTATTTTGTCCTGCAGTCTAGTGACAAGACATCAACATAAATTTCATTTTCTCTGTACTTCATTTAAGATCAATCTCCTGACTTGCATTAATTAGAGCTTCTGTGTTTTTCTTCATGGTATTTATATTATCTCCCAATATATTTACTTCATCAGCACAGATGAGAAGCTGATTTGTCCCACTTAATTTTGGTTCCACCAAGTTTTCTTGGACCTCCTAGTGGCATATTCTGAAACAAAGTTGAAAAAAAATGGTGATAAAGCATATCCATGCTTAGACCACTTTGAATATGTAACATAGCAGACAATTGTTTATCTTTACAGACTTGACTGCAGGTTTGTTTAAATACAGTTTATATGCCTAACTAGTTTCATGGGTACAAACTAAATGAGAATATTGCACAAGACTTCCCTCCAACTGAATCATTAGCTACTCAAAAGTCTATGAACAGCTGGATGTACTGTCTCACCCAAGTTCTCCAGTATCTGACAAATGCAAGCCATCTGATCAGCAGTTGATCTACACTGAAACATATATTAATGATACCCAATCCAATTATGAATCCAAACCCCACATATAGTAACACGTGACAGCATTATAAATTCTTGCTTTCTATACTTCTGAATGATGAATTACCTGCAAATAAAGTTAGCTTTGGTATTTGTGGGTCTAATAGGAAATTTTTCTTCAGGTTGGTGTACATTGCAAGATTCGATATAAGAGAAAATTACTAAACTCTTGAGAATGCCCATGGTTCTGGGGAACATGGTGGGATGAAATGGTTCCAAATCATGCATGAGTTTAATGTTCCAAGTTTCTATTCATTTTCTTCTTAGTGGGTTGAGACTGAGTCCACTTGGTACTGTGGCCACTATTGGTCTATTGTACCAGCACCAGATGATAGATGAGGGTGACTGTGGAGCAATTGGTGGAACAAAGCTTGGCAGAGGAAACCAAAGTACTCAGAAAACCTGCCCCAGTGCCACTTTGTCCACCACAAATCCCACATGACCAGACCCGACTTGAACCCTGGCTGCCATGGTGGGAAGCAGGCGACTAACGACCTGAGCCACAGTGCAGCCTTTTCAAACTTCTAAAAGCTGTATGAGGTTCCATATGGAGGAAGCAGACATGTTTCATACCTTCCCAATACCATCTTATCTGCTTCCCTTCTTATTCCTGGATCTCCAACTTTTGAAGCTACTCCATATTTCATCCTTAAAACTAAAAATGGCTATATTCTATGTAACTTTATAATATACTGACCAGTTACTTGCACTTGTTTTGTTCACACAGTACTCAAAAATTTGTTCATCACACTTGCACTTACTTTTGTATATCTCAAAAATCAGAAGCTGGAGAATTTGACTAGCTGAACCTTAGCTTCTCAAGACTAGTAAGCTAAAAATACAAATTTACAAGTACTCTGTCAGTACATGTAGAGATTCAAGTACAGGTCAGTGTACCGTAAAGTGCTCATCAGAAATATGTGAAGACTTAAATAAGAAATGATATGGTATAATTATCATGTACTGTATTCTCAGAAGACATTTGTACACAATACAAATGACTAGAATATTAATAATAAAATTAATAATATATTTACATGCAGATTCCCGTTTCTTTCACTGCAACATAGAAAAGAAAGTTAATTGAAAAAATCTTCTGAACAGCAGTCCATCATCACACAGTACACTGTCTTTAAATTCAAGGTTTAGAGAATCTGAACATAAAGAATATTTCATATTACTATTTATATATTCAAGCTATGCAATATATTATTTACAATTATCAAAATAAATGATAAACTTTAGTCATTATGTGCAACATGAGTCCATGAGGCTCTTACAAGTCACTGGGTTGTTTGTTCTTGGCCCTCTGCACAGGCAGGACACACAATACATACTCATTTTCAAATACCTAACATGCACCATGTTTGTCAGTTCTTCAATTCTCACATATAATAAACAACTAATAATAATAATAAAAACAACCTGCAACAGTACCATTATGGGGAAAACATTTCAAATTGTACATGCACAATTTTAGTTACATCTACAAAACCAATATGAGTATCATGTTTATTTAAACAAAGCACGTGATGGTATGCCTGATGTCCGAGAGAATAAAATGGGGATTTATATAAACTACAAGTCATTCTTTTGATGTATCATTACATTCTATTGCTTGTAAAAACAGGGTTTATGATTTGCTGTAAAGAGTGATGTGTAACAGGATTTGAATGGACAGGCAGTAGTTATGATTTAATCTACAAAGTTTGAACTCCTGTGAAAACATAAAGTCTGTAGATTTTAAATTCACAAACTTTCTGAATACAAGACGCATGTGAACTGTGGGAAGAATTACGTTCTTTCTAAGACCTGTACAACCTCCTGGAATGCTCAAGGAAAGAAATACAGTGAACTCTCGCTAATCCAGATTAATAGGTCATACAGATTAAGCAATAATCCGGACTAACGAAGCAAAAAATAGCCCTAAAAGATAACAGAAAAACCTTAGAAAAGAAATAATTGGAGATTTAATAATATACGTTGTGCTGATGAAGGAAAACATATATCACTGCAGCAATTTCTCCCTCTGTCAGAAACTGAAATCCAGGGTCTTGTTCATTCAGCTCAAGCCAGTCTTGGATATTTTCTAATCTGTCATCTCTAAATCCGGCATGTCTAAAGTATGTACAAAACTGTGAGGTGAATTTTTAATTTTTCATATTTTGATTTGATTTGTCTGTCATCTGGGTTAACTGTAACTGGATTGGCGAGGGTTTACTGTATTGTGATACACTAATCTCCTACATGAAATGCAAGTAAACTCATCAACAGATTATTGTTTTTGAGTTTTACTGTAGGAATTACTTCAGTTGAGGATGGAGAAAAGTGCATAATGATGAACTTCATAATTTGCACACGGTCAAATCAAGGGGAACGCGATAGATGGAGATGGATTAGCGAGGGTTTACTGTATTGTGATACACTAATCTCCTACATGAAATGCAAGTAAACTCATCAACAGATTATTGTTTTTGAGTTTTACTGTAGGAATTACTTCAGTTGAGGATGGAGAAAAGTGCATAATGATGAACTTCATAATTTGCACACGGTCAAATCAAGGGGAACGCGATAGATGGAGATGGATTAGCGAGGGTTTACTGTATTGTGATACACTAATCTCCTACATGAAATGCAAGTAAACTCATCAACAGATTATTGTTTTTGAGTTTTACTGTAGGAATTACTTCAGTTGAGGATGGAGAAAAGTGCATAATGATGAACTTCATAATTTGCACATGGTCAAATCAAGGGGAACGTGATAGATGGAGAACATAGGACACATGAGAGAGGCAAGAATGCATACAAACTTCGAACAAAAAATCTGAAGGCAAAATACAACTTGGAAGATATAGGCATAGATGGAAAAGGATGAGAAGGTGTAGACTGGATTCATCTGGCTGAGGACAGAGAATGGTGGCAGGCTCAGGATCTTGAATACATCAAAAGACATGAAAGTTCTTCATTCCTTGAGCACCTACCGGGTTCTCAAAAAGGATTCTGCTCCATAAATTAGTAGGATATAAAGTATATACAGAAATCATGAGACAATTACAAATTTTGGATATGACATCATTTATAGAATGAATACCGAAAAAAATGGGAAGAACATATCGACAGGATTAAGAAAATCTATTTTAAAATATTACCCGAAAGGAAAAAGTTTATGTTTTCTGAAATGATAAGAGGGATTTTTTTTATTATCCATATAAGGTTTCAATATCTAAAACTGTTTATGTACTACACAATCCATCAACAATGCAACAAAGTGTTCCTTCTTTCTTACACTTTCACTTTCGACACAACATGTTTCAGCCCTAAATGGTCATCTTCAGGTCTTACTATACTAAAACTGCTACACTCTACTAATATTATCGTGAAGATGGCCATTTAGTGCCGAAACATGTTGTGTCAAAAGTGAAAGTGTAAAAAAAAAGGAACAATTTGTTGCAATGTTGACAGACTGAGTAGTACATAAACAGTGTTAGATATAGTAATGCAACAGGATGACAGCCTCTGTGGTCTAGTGGTCAAAGTTCCTGGCTACAGATCCAGAGGTTCAGGTTCGATTCCCGGCGCTACCAGATTTTCTGAGAAGTAGTGGGCCTGGAACAGTGTCCACACAGCCTCTGGAGGATAACTGAGGAGCTATTTCAAGGATATAGCGGCTCCGGTTTAGAAAACCGAGACTAACGGTCGTGGGGATCTGTTGCGCTGACCGCACGACAACCTATATCTGCTAAAGTTGGCACTAATTTCGCCAACAAGTGGTCAGTATAGTTCACTTGCAGTCTAAAACCACGGAGATTTTTTTAATGCAACAGGATGCTTAAATACAGGATTGCAAATAGAAGTTTCAATATGCCTAATATTGGAAAGGATGATCATTATGATGGTCACTGTACTTACAAAAGATTAGCATATACAACATAGTATAATGCAAATAATTAAGTGGTATTTATGGTTTCACCATGTCACCTAAGTACACAAACCAAAATTATATTTACATGCACCGAACATGTAGGAAAATACAGAAGGTTGTGTTTTAGTACAGTAAATAGTCACCCCCTTAACAAATAACGCAGAAGAATATTTCATATCCATTAAATATTAGTCAACGGGTGGTCTGTTTGTTTCTAGTCATCATCTGATGTATGCAAGATTCTAAATTGTTAACAGTTATTTTTCAAAGATTAGCAGCTATTTAGTTCATTTGTATCAGTGATATTAAGACAGTATCAGACTGTTTCAACACTGGAATTTCATGCTTGAATCTTGCTCAGGGCATGGATACACGTTTTTAAGTTGTCCTTTGTTGCTTAGGCCTTGAGATGGTCTCCATCCAAGAAATCCCAATATTTGTCTTCAGTTATTCCGTATTAGAGGGGGTGGGTTTCCCCATGCACCGCAACTAGTAGTCTATTGTACGTCCCCCTTTAATTTCTACTGTCGCCATACCCTACCAGTACTGGTGCTTGCTATCTCCCCTTTTTGCCAGCGAGGTCGGCTCTCTTCTGGCAGTGGTACCCGATAACTTCCCCATCTACTGGAGGCATTGGAAACTACTTGGGTGGGAAACTTTTTGCCTAATTTTGCTCAGAGGTCTCCTAGAGACATGAAGATCTTTTACGTGCCATAAATCTACGACACAGGACCCATGGCTTAAAGTCCCTCCCAGAGGACTTGTTCCCTGAATTTTCCGCCCTTAAAAATTCCATGACTTCCGCCGGGTTTGAACCCACTTACCTTGAGTCATGAGGTGGGAACGTTACCCCTAGACTACAGAGGTCGCTAATATTTGTCTTAGTAAGGATTTTGAAAATCTCTATATGTAGAAGAATCCAAGACTCAACCTCTAACACCTAAACGATGCTTGTAATAAGTAAATAATTCAATCTCAAATTAATGTCAAGTAAATCATAACACAGAGAAGATCCGCTTTGTCAGAGCAATGAAAATCACATACCCAGAATATTTCAATGACATAACTGTCCGAGGCGAGGGAAGATAAAATTGTTTCTCTGTGTACTGACATACAAGGAGGATCCTTAATCACGAAATATTAATGCACCAATAGGTGATCTGTTAAGCGAAGTGCAACTCATATTTACTTTGCTGATCATTTATCAAGGGCAGAGTACATTTAACACAATAATCCCTAGCAATGGTCAGCCCTTTACTATGTGGCAGTTGTAAGCTAGTTTTAGTGAACATTTCCTCTTCAGTTCAATCTCACCACAAATGCAAGCTACTTGTGATTTGGATGTGTTTACAATATGGCACATGAGACAAATTATGAAGTAAACATTCTCCCATGTAACACTTGAGCAAGGTTTTATAACATACATGTATCCTACTTAGGTGAAAGAGCTCCACTATATAACAATGCCTGAAAAACTTGTGAAAAATAATATGCCTAGTATATGCCAGGCATCATAAAAACTAATTCCCTCTACACAGTTCCAATGGCTAGTCTGATATGTATAATATAGCATCGATTCTCAACTGGTTGAGACATCTGTCAGCTGGGTGGGTCATGAATCACAAAAATAAAATTTTTAACGATTAATATATGACTAAAATGTATATATTTGTATAAATACACTTGGAAAAGGGAAACTTCGTTTTTACTATGGCAGGCTACACATTTTCTGACAAAGGTACCAGTGAAATGCAAGATGCAGAAGGTTGAGAATCACTGCAATATAGAAGTAGGGGAAAGAAGAAAACCCTAAGCACTTATGTTAACATACTTTCATAGTTGTCTAGTGCTGATACATATTTCACACACTTTACATTTGTAATTAGATTCTTCAGTTGCATAATGCTTTGACTTCTCTTACCTTGCTTTATTTCTACACTGATATTTGTCAAAGACTATACTTTCACCTGATATGCATGTTGTTGCAATGGTTATTTACTGGCAAACAGTAAAGACCATCTTCACTGGTGGTGATCAAAATGCCTCCTGCACTGAATAAAACGTCAGTACAGTTTATGTTTAATTCTACCAAATGCTGCGTCTGTTTTATCTGACTGTATTATTGCACTGGCTGTTTATCCACACATTATTTTTCTTCATACACAAAAGAAATCACAAACTTTCACTTACGTACTTCTCAATAGCAGAGTATGAACAAGAAAGTTTACAGATAATGAAGACACTGAAAATCATGCAGAGAAGTTAAAAAATATATTTTATTGGCAAACAGCATAAATTACTAGATCAGAGTATTAAATATATTAATGAAAAAAGTAAACGCCAGTTATAAACAATGAAGATGAATCAACAAACATGGTGCTCAGGCAAGGCATAATATTACTGATGATGATGATGATAATGATAATAATAATAATAATAATAATACTGTTTCATTACACTATTCAGTGCAATCCACTTCTCAGTGGTAAATGTGTGGGCAATCGGCAAACCAGACACTCCTATGACAATGTCATCATAAATACTGGCATAGGTTACCCATAAGAACATAATAAAAATAATAAGGGTTACAAAAGCTCCTGAGGCTGAAACTTACATAGAACAAAAGCCAATGGATCAAATATGACAGTTCTGAGATGTGTGTGCATGCACAATATTATGTTTTCTTCCTATCATCAAAATTTCAACAGTCTCAATATGAACCAATAGAACCTCAGGTACTTAACTTAGTATTTGATGGAGGGTCTATATATTGTATATAACTTGTAAAAGGAAAGTTGTTCATGTGCTTAATTTAATACCATGCCGAAGTGTAGTTCCAGGCATACTTATCTTGGCGCTAGATTCAGGGGAGTGGTCAGCTTCATGCTGCCGCAGCTTTAACCCCAGAGTAAGTATATATATATGGTGGAAAAGAGAAAAATATTGCCACTGCTAGGAACTGAACTAAAATTCCTCAGTCATCTAGTCTGTAGCCTAGTCACCAAACTCTGATTCTTAAGTGTCTCACGTTCATGCCATGCTTCTAGTGATGTTATGTGACAAACACTTCCCTCCTTTCCTGATCAAATAAACATTTAATAATTTGAAAATCAGGGTCTTCTAGAATGACACTGCATGGATTGGTAGATAGGTACCAGTGTTTTGGAGGAAACTGCTGCCTCCATCATCAGGGCAGAAGACTTTTCCACTTTGAAAATGGAGGCAGAAGGTTCTTCCAAAACAGTGGTACTTATCCACCAAGCTACATGGCATCACATCCCAGAATACTGTGACTTACATATTCAATGTCATGAGAACCTCAAATCTCAAATTTAATAATTCATATGGACACTGCTGTGATGCATATTTTAAAGACACATCTTGCTAGCAGAACTAATAATAACAATAATAATAGTTTAACTTCATACAAAAGTCCTGATTCATATTGTCATACATAATGTTGTCCTACAAAATAAAGACACCTGAAAATGAATATTTTATAAAGAACTTTATTACCAGAGTGATTATAAAGTATTTTGATAAATCTTGTTATTTTTTGTTTCACTTATGCTTTATTTAACATCATCAATAACTCAAGACCACAGAGCTTCAAATGACTAAATGATAATGAAGAATGAATTAGGAAGGATGTGGTAGGTAGTCATGAACTAATTTAATGTATTATTTTGGCATTTTTCTGGAGGGTCTGAGGAGAACCTCAGTCAGGATAGTTTCTATCCTCACCGAGATTCAAACATGCAACTTACTTGAGCTAACTAGTTGAGTAATATCTTTTGCAGGGAAACCTGTTATCTAGTGCACATTTTTCCACATGCCTTTCTCTACCCTTGTCTCTGATAAAGCTAAACCCTGTGAATGTGTTGAGCAATACTGGGCTGCTATCATGATGTACATCTTCTAAATGGATGGCTATATAGTTTATCCTTGCTGCAGGCTACAATGCATGTTGTACTACTATTCAACATTTTGTTCTTGGTCTGATCTTTCAGATCTGATTTTGATTTGTGTGGTAAGTCTCTATGGTACAACTTCTTCTTGTGCTTTGTTGCCCCTGTGTCACAAATGTCACTTCTACAACATGTTTCAACCTTATGTGGTCATTATCAGGTAGATACATAATTGCTTCACTATACTGCATTTTTTAGTTAACTGTTCTAAAGGAGCAATTGTGTTGTGTTTGAGGATGAAATTGAACGTGTGCAAAGGACGACTAGTTTCACTGTTTACTTATTCAATCAATCAGATGCTGAGGCTATGTAACATAAATATGATAGTGCATCAAGGTCATCAATGATGACTGAGAAAAGGACCAAGAAAGTACAGGTCACAACCTTGTTTTAAGGTGCTGGTCCAACATTCACCTCAAGAAAGGGAGGAAAACCTCAGTCAGGATAACCAGTATTGGAACCAAGATCCAGTCCCTGCACTTCCAAATAAGAAGCAAAGTGTTAAGCACTACTTCTCAGGTTTTCTGACAGCACAAATGATTCCTGCAACTATAAAACTATGAACCTATTGGTCACAGACTAAACACATAAACAGACAATTTAAATGAAAAGTACACCAATTATTATGTAGTGATCAAAATGTCATGCAACCTATTAGAAATGTATAAATACAAACAGCTTCAAAGCAGTCCAAAGAATCTGAAACAGGGAGAGACATGCAGAATTAATTATGCTCAAAACCCTATATCCTTAGCTTGCTCCAGTTGCATGTGCACAGCTGAAGTACAAGGACATCTTTTACACAACTGAAACACATGCTTACTGTGGAAGATTATGTAATAAAATCATATTGTTCCATAGCCTGCCATCACTGTGCATGAATTCCTGATTCTCCTGTACCATATAAACCAATGCTGTTTTTAATGACATGTTTCTGAGACAAAGCAAGTGTAAATGGGAAGCACTCCAGACAATCTACATTGCTGAGTAATGAATCTGTGGAAAATGTCCACAAAGTGTCAAGAATGTTATCGCTAAAGAAAACTGTCATATAGAAGTATGCATATGTCAATAATGCCACCATATATATCTATCACACACAAACCAAATGAACCTGTGAAACCAGCCAGTTGTTTCGAAACTTAATTCAACATGGTGTCCACACCATACTTCCACATGAAGTTTATTTCTCAGCAAGGCTTAGTTCCATTAAGATATGTTTATAGACAAAACAGCTGCATATCTATGCTGGGAATCCTCATATTCTGCTTACACATGACATTAAAAGCTGGAGTATGATGTGGCATGTCACTTCAGTATGTAATTGTTCCCTTTTTCTTCAGTGAAACCATACATCTCAAACATCGGTAAAGACTGATTAGGCAGTCCATTCATGTCAAAGTTGGAGAATGAAACTGCTGATTCCATCAGGATGAAGCAACAGCTCTACCACAACATCAAGAATGGAAATGCTGCAACAGTTCTTTGGTGACAGCACAATCTTGTGAAATGCATTGCCTCTCAGATTTCTCTACTGCAATCTGCATTTATCTAAGAGATCCCACATGTGGAGGAAGGTTAGAATACCTCCACCATAGCCCTGTGAGTCACAGAAAGTGGAGAAAAGGACATCCAGTGCCTTGGGCTATAGCTGAGCCCTCCTGTCATTGGGTGACATAAGTACACAGACCTGGTCCTCCAAATTATGGGGTGGGAGCAAGGCTTACAACCTTGTTTTGTAAAAAAAAAAATTGTTGTAACCGAAAGAAATGTAAACTGGATGCAATCTGGCAGAATCTCCTAAGATTTTGCCTCAAAAAGGGCTGTTTTGCTGCTGCTGATGATGACCATGATTTCTGAAAGATGATGTGTACAAAAATAACCATCATACATTATAAGAACAAAATAAAATGCTGAGAAATGCAATAAAACACTATTCAAGCTACTCTTCAATGTTACATCATACATGCAGAAAAGAATAAATTCATACATCATCAAGAGTGGTGGTAAATTTCAAAACTTGTTATACTTGTAATTGTAGTTTCTCTATACAGATAAAACTGTATCACCACTGGGATGCATGATCTTTCTTTCACCATGCACACAGCAAGTGATTACTTGAAATTAATTTTTAATTTGGCTATTCATGACATCACAGCAGAAAGAGCAGCAGTTAGTTTTGCTCACAGGTTTTACAGGGTCAAAGAGGTGGGAAAGAAAGATTATATGTAATAAAGTTACTGGGAAGCACAATATACTATAAAGGGATACTGTCTACATGTTTATGAAATTCAACTCAGTATCTGATATGATCTCCAAAGCATGCTGCACAATGATATTGCAGGAACCTCTTTATAATTTGTGTCTGTACTATATGCTTACCAAAATATTATGTACTTTTTATTTATGTTTTTAAAGTGACAGTCCTTGCACAATTTGAAATTAATTCATTTTAGCTAGAACTCTTTTTATACCTAAAATTTCTGAAACATATGTTTATCTAGATATGCGTTCTCATATGCCTTATCAATATGCACTTCTGCAGTTTTATGAAGTATGCCCATTAATGGTGACGACTGCCCTCACATTCACAAGGGAAACACATAAAAAGTCAGTTCAGATGACTTGTGTTAAGATCTCGTGAACAGATTTCAATCCAACTCAGCATTAAGTTATTTTGATATAACACACCAAGTATGTAATGCAATAATTTGAGTTATTTTATAATCACTCTGTACATGAAACTCATATTTATATGAACACAGTCAACCGATTCACTTAACACAGTTTCAACCTCTGCAGTTTCCACATTACAACATTTCAGTATGTTGTTGGTGGGAAGAAATTAATTTAATTAAAAAGAATGAAGTTCCAAATATTCTAAAATCTAACGAGACCTTTGCGATTATGATGCAGAGAAAGGAAAATGCATAATGAATTGTGATGAGATCTTTATGGTGTGCTTATGTTCAAAACTGAACTGGCTACTGTAGTTCACCACAAGCACATGGGTTCACAAGTTCATGTACTTCTATTCAAAGTTGTGTTAAAATGAAGATGAATCAATGCACGATTCTCTTGGGCCATTGAGATTTGGACAGTAAAGCTTTGCACATTAACCCAACATCAAGAACTTTGGTTTACGGTTGTATCTCAAAAGTATGATCTAGTAGGTGGAGTTACTTTACTTTTTATCTCTGCATTTATTTTGGATATTTGTAACTATTTAATAAATACATTTGCATCATGAGATGTTAGTTTTCCATATCTTGTTCTCATCACACAAAGCTGTAAGTGTTCTCGATGGCTCTTCCAGCACCAGCAGAACTGCCTGAACCACTCTGCCTCTCTTGCAGTCGTTCCATTGATTCAGTACGTGCACGAATTGTGCCTCCATGTGTAACCACCTGAAAGAGACACACGTTTGACTCAAATCACCATTTTATACCTAATTTACTATGTGTCCAAGAATAATTATGCACAGTAAGAACCATGGGCTAATATATGTGTGTAATATCAGTTCTCGCTTACATATATTACACTTATATTATTATTATTATTATTATTATTGTGGTTGTTGTTTATATACATTTATATATTACTATGCCATTCTTACTAAAAAGAGTAAATATCCCATAATAATAATAATAATAATAATAATAATAATAATAATAATAATAGTGTTACATGATGTGAATTATACTGAAATGTAAAAATGATAAAAAATAAAACACAATAATTTTACCCATTGCTTTATCTTGGTTTGCAACCTGGTACCAATATAGATTGAGGGTGTTTGAGAACAAAATGATGAATATAATATTTGGACCGATGAGAGAGGAGTAACAGGAGGATGGAGAAAATTACATAATGAGGAGCCTCATCACTTTTATACTCTCCCCAATTCCATTTGTAACTGTGATATCTTAGGGTATCTATTGACAATCCATGTGACCTCTAGAGTACATCGTTTAATTTTTATAAGTGTGGTTGTGGTAGATTCCTTCAGTTGTGCCCCAACTGTCTTTCCTTGCCTCTGCCCAACTCGCAAAGAACGATGACTTAAGGGGGAATGTGTTGCTCCCACATAAGGTACAGAGAAACTCTGTTAACATGTGAGGCCTGCAGCTGAACATAAGCTCCAATCAGTGCCCTGAGCCTGGGGCTTCAACAGACAATACTTTGACATGTGCACAGAACACTCTGTACCAGTACTCCTTCAGAGATTAAACCAAAGGTTCCATGAATGCATATCTAGTATCCTCATCTTCAAATGATATTATGTGCAGATTCGTTTGAATTAATGTTACTGTGCTACATATAAAGAGCTGAGAGATGTGATTATCATTCTTTGTTGCAATTAAACTGAGGACAGGTACAAGACTACCCAATATTCTTATAAAGAGATAGAATAATATTAAAATATGTTCCAGTATAGCACCCAAGTAAGTACATCACAGTTCTGTCCTGGGCCTAATAATTTTAATTTAAAATAATTCAAAACCTGTGCATATTGTAATCAAATGATTCATGGTTAAAATGTATTGTAGTCATGAGATAACTCCATGGCTGATAATGAACTTACATCTGAGGAATACCATAGATGATTGTGAACCATCTTGTGAAGCACCCTGGATGATGACGAAGTACAGAAGTCTCATCACATATGCCATAATACAGATGAAATTGATTATAAAACAGTTGAAGGTGATCTAAATTTTGACGTATCCTGTAAATATTAGTCAAATGTTTGGGAATCCTGCAGATGATTTATGGAGGCAATACTGAGACATAATATTACATATCATGTTTATAAAATACAGATCAAGTACTCTGTATTCCTGAACCATTCCTACTGTGAGCATAAGCAGCACTAGGCTACATAAAATAGCAAAAACATCATTGTTATTAGAAGATTCTAAAGGGTTCTGATGATGGTGGATGACACACAGAATTACTGGGGTTTTGGACTTTTTCCATCGTCTGGAATTTTAGATAATAGAGGACACAACGTTTCGGAAACTGGATCTGTTTCCGTCTACAAGTGAGAAAGGAAGACACCTACTCAGTTGGGCTCCTTAGAAAGAGCTAATTTCAATCACTGGACGATTCCCAGTGATTGAGATTAGCTCTTTCTAGATGATTGATCCAGTGATTGAGATTAGCTTTTTCTAAGAGGCCCAACTGAGAGGTGTCTTCCTTTCTCACCTGAAGACAGAAACAGATCCAGTTTCCAAAAACGTCGTGTCCTCTATTACCTAAAATTCCGGACAATGGAAGAAGTCCAAAACCCCAGTAATTCTGTGTATCATTGTTATTAATCTTTGAGATTATCTAGAAATAAGCTGTGGCCAGTGAACTTTACAATCTGCACAAGTTAATGTTTTACCATGAATGTAATGAAAGAGTACATGGATCAGATGTAACACAAACGCAGCAGTTCTACAAATATTTTTCTTTAAGATCATTTACAGAACACTGAATATGTTAAAGAGAAATCTTTTCACCACATTAGTGGTTACTGAGTGTAACTTGTATAGATCCTGATTCAGCAAGCAACACAAAAGAGATTCATACATTTTCAGCATGTTCGCTACATCTTCTATGTACTTCCACTGAGCTGACTGATATATGAGGGTAAGTCAATAAGTAAAATACAAATGGATATAGATCTTAAACAAATAATAGTACTGATTTGAAAAATGCTTTTATTTCACAACATAATCTCCATGTACACTGAGGCACTTGTCCCATCATTTCACAAGCCCCTGAAAACCAGCAGCATAAAATTCTTTGAGCTGCTGTTGGAACCAAGTGGTGACTTCTCTTTCTATAGCTTCATCATCGGGAAAATGTTCAGCCGAAAGATGATGTTTAAGAGGGCAGAACAAATGGAAGTTGCTTGGAGCAAGGTCTGGGCTATACAGAGGATGCTCCAGGACTTCCCACTTGAAATTTCGCAGCGTCTCATTTGTCTTGTTGGCAGTATGGGGACGCATGTTATCATATGCAAGAGCAACACACCTTTGGTGAGGAGTCCTGGTTGCTTCCCTTGAATGGCCTTACAAAGTTCCCAAGTGGCTTCCATTTGTTTGGTCCTCTTAAACATCATCTTTCGGCTGAACATTTTCCCGACGATGAAGCTGTAGAAAGAGAAGTCACCACTTGGTTCCAACAGCAGCTCAAAGAATTTTATGCTGCTGGTTTTCAGGGGCTTGTGAAATGATGGGACAAGTGCCTCAGTGTACATGGAGATTATGTTGTGAAATAAAAGCATTTTTCAAATCAGTACTATTATTTGTTTAAGATCTATATCCATTTGTATTTTACTTATTGACTTACCCTCATATATCAGTCAGCTCAGTGGAAGTACATNGTGCATGGTTTTAATTTTGGTCAGGTTAAGTGTTTGGTTTTAATTTCAGTCCAGTTGCTTGCTAACCTTACTAAGGCCTTTGTTGTTTTCCTTAGTCTGTCAAAGTAAATTCTAGTATATTATCCTTAAATAAGTCACATCTCTCTTCCAAATCCTTACATACTCACATTTCATGATCAGCTTTCCATGTTATTTGATGTAATCTCTACAGTTGAAACAGCAGTTATGCAACTTAAAACTCAATCAACTGAACCTATAGTCTGTGCCACAGCCAGACAACGTGTCCTAACCACACGAGAGGAAGCACTGGAATATTTTCATATTATAGATGTCTTTGTAAGAGTTACTTTTTTTTTTTTTTACAAAAGTTTTATTTTTTCATGAAGCAGTAATTACTTTATATTTATTCCATTCCTTATGAGTTAAGAGCAATGTTAGTGTTGTAGTCATTTTCACAACTTGCTTTAGCTTTTTTCTTTGGCTTATAGCAGACATTTTTCATTCTGCCTAAGTTGTTAGGCCATGGTGTTTTAGAAACTGCTTCTGTTTATTTCTTTAGGTGACAGGATATAGGAAGGAATTCTACTCCATTGGTTTCCTCTACAGAAATGTGCTCAAACCCTGGAATATCATCTTCTGAGTAGAAAGCACTTCTACACTAAAGATGGAGGCAGCATGTTCCTCCAAAATACTGGTAACCACCTACCGAACTACATGTCACCCAGACGAGCAGAGACTAAATCTTCACCACTAGGAATTCCTCAAATCTCAACATGATCCTTACCACCCAACTGCTACCTGCTCAATTTAAAATACAGAGGGGTCCAAAAAATGTACTCACTCTTTGATAGTCAATATATTTGGAACAATATGACATGTAGTTACAATTCTTGTGCGGTATTGTAGTGTAATGTTTTCTCAACATATGGCGAAGGTCACGAGTCATGCGAGTGTCGTGCCGCATGCGCGCTGCGAGCAGAAGACAGCAGCAACAATGGCTGAAAGGTTGTTCTTTAAGCAACGCAAGGCTGTACTGAAGTGGTACTGGAAGTACGAAAACATTAAAGAGGTACAACGACAATGGCAGCATGAGTTTGGAACTCAGCCACCAACACGTAGAACAATTGCCTGTATTCGGGATAAATTTGAAGCCAACCGTACTGTTCATGATGTGCATAAGCAAAGATCTGGGCAACCATGGATAGTAACAAGTCCAGCTTCCAGTGCTGTGGTGTTGCAACACTACACGATCACATCGATTTTCCCTTCCATTCGAGAGCTGTTTGGAGATGTGAGAGATTTTACCTACAACAAGATGGTGCTTCACCTCACTATCATCCAGATGTCATTGCGTACTTGGATGACACTCTACCTGGATGATGGATAGGTCGAAGAGGTGCTACTGAGTACCCACCACGGTCTCCAGACCTAACACCTCTCGACATCTACCTATGGGGAACCTTGAAGGATGAAGTTTATCGATACTGAACGCGCTACGAAAAACCAGCGAAGCGTTGTGTGCAGCCATCACACCGGACACACTAACAGCCGTAGTTCACTCAGCAGTTCAGCAGCATCGACGCTGTTTAGCCGCCGATGGTGGTCACTTCGAACACATACAATGACTCTCTCTCTGCGCAAGAATTGTAACTACATGTCATTTTGTTCCAAAGATACTGACTATCAAAGAGTGAGTACATTTCTTTGGACCCCTCTGTACACAATGCATTTACCTATACTAGAGATATACAGGAACATTGACTAATTTGGTAATGGGCCATAAGCAGTCTGATCAATTAAAATGATCGAAGTCACTGTTAACACTGGATAAATTTGTAATTATATAAATTCAGAGTCAGTTCCATTGTTAACTGCAGAGAAAACATAACAATTCTGACTTGTACTCTGCATGTGTCCAATCTCAATCTTGACTGGGCACCAACTGTTCATACTGAGGTTTTTCATGGTTATCTCAGTCCTTTCAGCAAAATGCTGGGTCAGTGCCTGATATGCCATTAGTGGCACTGGTCGGCCACACCTAAAGATTGTCAGTGACTTGCCTGTGTGCACCAAAGAACAGCAATACCTGTAGTGAAATTTTGTGGGCAAACGTTCAAAGTAGCTGAAATTTACAAACAAGTGTCCACTCAATTTGGTGATAGGTGTAGGACACAATGGTATGTATACATCACAATGCTTAAATCAAGTATGGAACCAGGAAGTTCCAAGACTTCCATTATTACAAAATCAGAGATGATGATCTACAAGAAGAGGCAAGTTATAATCACAGACATCATAATTTAACTGGATTTCAGTTACGGAGCTAGCAGAATCAAATTCCACAGTTGATATGAGATCACAAATGACATCATTTAAATACTGCTACATAGAATCTGTCACAATATTACAAAGAAATGGATGTTGTATAGTCACTGGATGAAATAAGGTGCATCACTGGATAAGAAGAGGCAAGGAAACAAGCACTCTCAATCTCACCAAAGAATTCAAGACTCAATCACCTGTCAAAAAGCTTAGGTTGGATATTTTATGAGACTCTGGAACAGATTTTCAAGATATGTGTTTAAATCATGCGTGATGTACTGTAATATGTTATGCAAAAAATGAAACAAGTGTTAGCAGCAAATGAAGAAGCAGACTATCCAAATGTGTTCTCATGATTCATGATAATGTCTGTCATCAAATGGCTGCTGTGACAAGTGAAGGAATCAGACAGTTTGAACCTGAAGTGCATACTCCTCACCACACAGTTTGCATCTTGCACCATCTGATTAGCAGCTGTTCGAGGAGACTTTATCACGTTCGAAGTTGAAGTGAAGCAAATGACACTGGCAGGAATGGCTGCAGGAGCTACTGTGAAAGTTTACGGTTTCAAGAAGTTTCTTGTCAGCTGGTCTTGGCGCAGCTATGTTGAAAAATAAAAAGGTTTGAATACTGCTTCCTTTTAAGTTTGTTTTTATTAATAAAATGCATTTAATTCTTTATGGTTAAGTCCTCTCTCTAACACAGGCAAGTGTTATTCAAATGATTATATTAGACAGTCTAGGTCTTTGAAACTTGGTATTAATTTCAGAGTTAGAAGCCCATTCTACTTCCAGACTTTATATAATTTTTATCTGCTACCTCCTGTGCAGCAAAACTGACCGGCAGAGTTCTTGTCTTACACATCTGGTAACTAGTACTTGCAGTTTCAAGTAACCAACTTGAAATTAATTTTCTGAGAGCTGGGCCTTGAGCAGAACCAGTTTGTGAGCATGTTAAAGTGAAAATAAGAATTATTAACATGTATTAACATTATTTGTGCAGTGGATCAAGGAATCAGTAACTATGAGAACATTAGGCAAGCTGGTTATCACAGTTCTAACAACCATCTGACAAGAGCAATTTTAAAATCACATAAGCAATCTACCATACAGAGTTCACACAAATATTTCTAACAGTCAAGCCAAATATCACAAGACAGGTGGAGTTAGCAATTGCCATTAGGTGTTGGTTCCACATCCAAGAAGTGAATTTATTTGTCTGAGAGGACAAATATATTTTGGTGCAGACAGCTTCATGCAGTGTTTCACATAGCCATGATAAAATATTATAATTAAAAGTGTCTGATGTCAAAAAATATGGTGATAATATGAGTTTCAGTAAGAATTATGTTGTTTACATATTAATGTAAAGAGACTTCTTTTTTTACAGGACACATCCTACCAGTGACAACTGATACAACAGGCTACACACAATGGCCTAAGCCACAGTGTGCAAAGCTTGTAAACTCAGAAGATATTCCAAGTACAGTGCGTACAATCAAGTGCGCGCCGCGGTTGCAATTTGCCGTGAGTCATACCACCGCAGAACGGATGCAGTGGCGGGGAGGAGTTGCAACTCTCCCCGCGACTGCATCCGTTCTGCGGTGGTATGACTCACGGCAAATTGCAGCCGCGGCGCGCACTTGATTGTACGCACTGTATATGCAAGTAATACATGTTCCTAGACCAACATGTAATAAAACAAGAAATTACTCAAAGCATTTAAATTTGGACTGTTTTAGAGTGATCAGTTAAATTAGTGCAACTGTCCTCTATCGCCATTCTCAAACTATACTATGTCAGGGCATAAAACAGTATTTATTACACATCAAAAACAGTCTTGACAGAAGTTATCAAATTAAATCCCCTTTCATGTCCACATCTTATAGATTTTGATCAATTTACAGCCTATGACTTCATACTTATATAATCTTAAATAACCTCAGGGAGTCAAGACAAATGGCTTCAGGCTGCAGTATCTTAATTAAAGTCAGAAAATGAATGCTGGATTATTTCCTCAAAAGAAGGTTCATAAGATTAATTCAAATTTTTAATAATATGAAAGTTCAATTTCTTCAAATCCAGTTAGATCAACTGTTTAGTGTTTCACACACCTTTAGGAACAAAATTATTAAATTTACATAGAAAAAGCCAACAGTGCCCAGACTTATTCTTACAAAAAGTTCAATGGTCATGGAAGGAAATGCCACAAAAGCATAACAAGGTGTCTGTCCATAAATATTGCAGGTCAGTCTACATAATGTAAGTGCATCACCTGTACAACAAGCCACTTACATCGTCCGTGTTAGTACTGGGTTTAGACTAATGTTAAGGAATTTCAATTTGCGTTGCTTTAAAATTTACTCACATTATCAAGTCCAAAGTTAGACGCACCAATTGTATCGACCACTGCGAGGGCTCACACCTACGGATGGGATGCAACCATTAGCATAACACACAATGTAAGTGGCATGTCCTATGTATCACAGGTTGTATGACAGAGTTTTGTCTACACAGATCTGGCTGTACTGCAGAATCCTGTGCACAGTCCCATTACTGAGTTCAAATGAACATAACATTCCACATATTTACACTTCCCAATTTCTCCGTTTTAGTTTAAGCAATTAATAGTTCTACTGTTATTACTATTCTCTAAACATGAATAATATAAAAGCAAATTCAGAAGCACTGTCACACAGTATGGTATCTTCTCCATGATAGAAAATGTTACTGTAAGCTTTAATAACCAATAGACTGTTTAGTTTGATGGCAAGAAATAAGTGCCAAGCATTCGAACAGAAATATAAAGAATAAGTTTACTTACAAATAGCTTAGATAAAGTTAATTTCCATATGAGTATGGCATCATTAATTTTAAAATGTGACAGGATCCTTCATTACCACATTACTACATACATAGTGTTATTTCATTCAGGCAGATGACATGAGAAGTTGGTAACTCGCAATGCCATCTGTGGACTAGTCTTAATACTAATACCAACCGGTTCTGGAAACTCAATCATTTTCCTGTGGAAATGGTTTAACATGGATTCTCCAGCAGTTTATGTGCATCTCTAAACTGATTTTGGATATGTTAGATTTGTAGCAAAAAAAAAAAAGCCTTGTAGTAAAAATTGGATGTTCCCTACAATAGGCTACACAGTTTATCATTAAATCGATTTTAAGTGTGCATGGCAATTCTTGAGGGGGGGGACCTACATCCTACAACTATATGATAAATATATATTACATGAAGAATTAATATTTCTGGTAGCAGTTTGTATACCAGATATATTATGCATTAGATATTTAACATTTGGTAACATGCTAATTTGTAAAGTTGGGGATTATCAGCAGCCCAATGAACTCCCCAAGCTGAATGATCACACCATATTTGTTGTCAGCAACTGCTTATTCACTATATTCCCATGCACTCTTTTTTGTCTAGAGGCGTTTTGTTCTGTGTGGGTGTAAGGCTGGGTTAAGAATGTTTGAAAACAGGGTTCTGAGGTGAATGTGTGATCTAGGAGAGAGGAAGAGATAGAATGGAGAAAACTGCATAATGAAGAGTTTAATCATTTCTGATCTTCACAAAATACAGCTAGGGTGGAGGATGATGAAATGGGGGAGAGATGCTCAACACACTGGGGAAATTAAAAATGCATTATAAAATTTCAGTTGGAAAATGTTGAAAGATCGCTTGGGAAACCTAGGCATAGATGGGAGAATATTAAAATATACCTTACAGAAAAAGGGCATGAGGACTGGACTGGGTCCATTTGGCTCAGGACGGGGTCCAGTGGTAGAATCTAGTGAACATGCTTATGAACCTTCAGATGAAGAAAAGACAGGGGATTTCTTAATGAACTGAGAAACTAATAGCTTCTCAACAAGGACACTGTTTGATGACTGGGTTAGTTGTGGACATGTTCCTATTTGGTGGATATTCTTACTTAAAGGCTGACAGGTTTCAAAGTATCATTTTAGGTTAAAATTCCATTAAAATCTGTTGGATGAGCATGAGTGTTACGTGAGAGGTGATAGATGGCTAATAGGTGACTTTCAGCCATGGATAAATGTAAACAATCTTGATAGATGTATTGCTATGATATTTGCCAAGTGACATCAGATAACTTTTACAATGCAGCATGCTTATACCATATAAGTCAGCTGAAGTGGTAAGGCTTCTGAGTTTTATTTCGGAGGTGCTAAGTTTAAACTTTGGCCAGGACATCAACTATTCTGACTGCAGTTCATGTGGGCTTTCTCAGTCTCTCCAGGTAAATACCAAGATACCCAAAGTTAGGTCATGACTGCTCCCTTGCACATTATTTCCTATTTATTATCACTGAATCATTCAACATTATACAGTCCAACTTACTGATCATGTTATTAAATAAGCTACAAATATGATAGCACAAGCATGTATTTCAGAGTGGCAAATATTCAGAACAACTACTTAAACCTACTATACTATTTTTTCAATCAAATTTCATTGGTCATATTTAGACTGGAAAAAGAGTGAATACTTCCTCCTGTAACATAAAATACGAGGGTTGGAACATTAATGGTTGCAACTATTTATTTACAACTGATACAAAATAGATGCACGTTTTGAAGTTTTACTGTCCTTCAATGTAGTCACCAGCATTGTGTACAACCCACTGCCAGCAATGTGGAAGTCGTACGATACTTTCAGCAGCGCCTGTTGTGTTGATAGTTCAAATGGAGCAGTCTACTGCCTTAATATCTCTGGAACAGTTCTGAAGCGAATGCCACGAAGTGGTTCCTTCAACTTAGGAATCAAATCGAAGTCACAAGGGCTTAAGTCCGGGGAGTATGGTGGATGGTACAGCACGTCCCAACCCCACTGATCGAACAAATCAGACACATCTTGCGCTTCATGCGGCCGAGCATTGTCCTGCAAAATGATGGGTGGGTTCTGCAGAAAGTGTTGCCGCTTCTTTCTCAAAGCTGGTCACAGGTTGTATTCCAAAAATGAACAGTAATACTGTGTACTGACAGTCTGCTGTCGGGGAACGGTATGCGTTAGGATAACACCATCACAGTCGTACACAAGAATTATCATAACTTTCACACTGCTGGGATTCTGACAAACTTTTGAGTTTCGTGATGACCCATAATGATGTCATTTGTCCGACTGGCATTTCATTTGTGGCCCATACGACTTGGCCTATGTCTCATCCAGCGTAATGATATGGCATAAGGAAGCCTCTCCTTCACGCTTGTTCCTGTTTCGAAAACATTGTGACAACACTACAGTAGACTGCCAGCTAACATGAGGCTCTGTTTTTCTCGTCACTGCGCATGCGCGTGATGTCGGAAAGGAGAGTCCATGTGCTCTTAGGTAAGGCAGATATGTAACTAACGTGTGGTATAAGCGACATTATTTGGTTCTGTTGCATGGTGTCTCTACAGCAGTGTTGCCACTATTAAAGTTCCAACCCTCCTATTTTAAAGTTTAAACTGTATTGGCCACGCAGAATAGTGTAGCCTAAAAAACAGGATATAAATGTTGCATTTTAAGGGTTATAAAAACTGAAGCTTTCTTCTCCCCTGAATTATCAAAGGTTACCTTTCAAAGCAACTCCTTTCACAAAGCACGCAGAGTCAAGTTTCAGTACTTTCAGCATATTAGTCAAAGAAGACAATTACATGCTATCTTCAATATCTATTTCCACAGTTATGAATGACAGTGCTACAACATTATGTAGCCAGAAATAGACAGCTTGCTGAACCTGTACAGTCAGTGAAACAGAATGGGCCACAACCCAATCCTTCATTTCATTTCAAGAACATATGGCATTAGCACCACTACAGCACACACACTACCTGACAGAAGTTTCCTGCAGTTATTAATGCATGTCACATAAGCAGCTGTAAATCATGTGACATTTAAGTTAGGTTAAGCTAATGATAAGTCAGAAGAGCAGTGGACAAAACATGAAATCCAAACATGTTTGAAGTCCAGAACTGAGGACATTTTCATCTACGTATAATAAAATTCAGATAATATCATGTAATTTAACAATGCTGTATCCACTGCAAAAAAAAATTAAGTCTCAGACTATTTATAACTAACCTTAAAAAGGCATTATATTAAAGATAAGGGACGAAAATCCTTTCTATTTTTAAGACATTTCAGCATTTTTCTAGGTCTCTACCTTTTAAATAATTACGAGTAAAACCTCACATTTTCAAAGTTAGTGACACATGTTTTTAGGTTCACTGATCATATAATCTTTCCCTTAGGGCCATTCTCTTTTATCCATTTCCTTAAACATCCTGCCAACATTATTTTGTAAAGTTGGTTGAGGCACTATGCTAGAAGCCGGAAGGTCGCGGGTTCAAGTCCCGATGAGGTCATTGGATTTTTTCAATTGACCTAAACCTTCCAGCCACACTATGGCCCTAGGGTCGATTCAGCCTCTAACAGAAATGAGTAGCAGGAATTAATTAAATAATTTTCCTGGGGAGTAAAGCACGGCCGGCGCGTAAGGCTGACAACCTTACCACCACCTATGAGCTAATGGTCTAGCTAATGTGGGACCCTCAACGTCTCACAACCCTATGGGCCTTCATGGCCCTTTACAGGGATAGCTTTACTTTACTTCACTTACATCATCTACTTTGCTGGCACTTCATATCAGAACTACAACCTATAAAACACCCTCAAATTTGCAACTGTAAACTAGCTTGCTTCTTCTGTCAGCTTCATCCAGCATATATCTGTCACAGAGTTCTCAAACTCTCTGATACCATGACTCCTGGCCCATAGGGTTGTGAGAAGTTGAGGCTCTCACATTTTCTAGACAATTGGCTCACAGATGATGGTGAGGTTGTCAGCCTTATGCACTGGCCACTCTTTCCCCCTGGGGATATTCCTGGTACTCATTTCTCTTAGATTCTGAGTTGACCCCAGGGCCATAGTGTGGCTGGAAGGATTAGGTCAACTGAAAAAGAATCCAATGACCTCCTCAGGATTTGATCCCATGACCTTCCGGTTTGTAGCACAGTGCCTCAACCAACTATGCTACCGCGTACCTCCTCCAAGCAAACTGTTCAAGTAATTAAATGCAGATATGAGGTATCTAGCAGGGTCTGTACAGGTTTACACTTATGCAGTAACTTTCCAGTTCACAATGGGCTAAAGGAAGGTTAAACTTTACTCCACTGATTGTTAAATTTAATCTGGAATATGTCATTAACCGGTCCATGAGATTCAAGGAATGGATTGGACTAGAATGGCATACACCAGCTCATTTTTTATCCCAATGATATTGATTTATTAGGCTAGAATAAAAAACTATAAATATTTTGGCCATTCAAAAATGATTGAGACTAACCTGATTAAAATACAATGATGCATAGCAGAAATGTGGCAGTTTCAGGAATGGTTGACATAGTCTCCCTGTAGTTCTACGCATCGACACCATTGTTGTGGAAGTATCACGATGGCCTCCTGGAACCAGTCTTTTGGCATGGTGCGACACCACTGTTGGACAGCCCCTTGCAGGGCATCTGCATTGGTGAATGTCTTGCCTCTTAAAGGCTCCTTAACTTTGTTGAAGAGAGCATAATCTGAGGGGGCTAAATTTGGAGAGCAAGGTGGATGTGGGTGGACCGTGTACTCAAGATCATCCAGTTGAGCCCCTGTCTGTTTGGATGAGTGCGAGCAAGCATTGTTGTGCAACAAGAACACTTTCTTGGCCCGTCTGTCCTTCCTCTGCTGCTGGATTCTGCAGCAGAGGCGTGTCACAATGTCACAGTAGGTGTTGCTGTTCACTGTCGCACCTTGAGGAAGCCAGTCGATGAGCAGGATTCCTTGTGTGTCCCAAAAGACCGATGCTGTTTTCCACATGTCAGTGATGGTCAAGTCTTTTTTGGACAAGGACTGTCATAATGTCCTCAATGCATGGTCTGCTGCTTCTCCTAAGGTATGGCATAGCTGAACCATGTCTCATCACCAGTCACCAGACGAACAAAAAATTTCGCTGGATTGGCATCATTAAGTGCAAGCAGCTTCTTGCAGCTGTCAATCCAGGCCTGCTCCTGCTGCTGAGTCAGGTTGTGGGGAACCCACTGTGAACACAGCTTCCTCATTTTCAAATCATCTCCAATAATCAAACGAAGTGACGCTAGACACAAACTTGTCTCTGCCTGCAATTGCTCTGAAGTCACACACCTGCTTTGCATGATCAGATTGGAAATTTGCTGGATCATGTCTGAAGTGCGACATTCTTGGACGTCCAGTGCTTACTCGCTTCTCTGCACTTTCATTCCCATCCTTGAAGTTTTGAATCCATTGAAACATAGTTGCACAGCTAGGGGCAGCATCTTTACACACTGCTGTTAGACAACGATAAATGTCACCCAGAGGGATGCCTTCTTTCCACAAAAACAACGCCCTCCAGCATTGCCCCTGATAATCATCTCCCATTGTGTCCACACATGACTCAGCACTATTTGAAACAACTGCTTGTTATGTGGTGCTGTTTGCACTGTGCCCTGCCATCTGTTGGCATTCTGTACAATTACATATACTCTACCAATTACCATCATCAGCTAAAAAATTCTTCCCACCACTTCTGCATAACGCCCTTTGTTTCAATCATTTTGGAATGGCCAATAATGGAGAAATTCCTCTACAGATCTGTAAAGTAATTAGTCTAGAATTAGATACGGTAAAGGAAAAGCTATCTCTGTAACAGGGTGTGAAGGCCCATAGGGTTGTGAGACACTGAGGCTCCCACATTTTCTCTAGGCAATTCGCTCACAGATGGTGGTGAGGTTGTCAGCCTTACGTGCCAGCAGCCCTTTTACCCCCAGGAAGATTCCTGGTATTCATTTGTTAGAGGCTGAGTTGACCCCAGGGCCATAGTGCAGCTGCAGTCAATTGAAAAATCCAATGGCCTCATAGGGAATCAAACCTGCAACCTTCCAGCTTGGAGCACAGTGCCTCAACAAACCTCACTACTGTGTGCCCCAGTCTAGAATTAAATGACAGAACTAAATATATGACCACTATATGAAACGAAATTCAGCATCAAAGTCATAACTGCAGCACAGTAAACCATACTAAACTTTTAAGAAATGTATGTGAGAACGTCATAAATAAAGAGAAATAAAGGGCTTGATAAAACTGGGAGAATACATTTTGGAAATGCTTGTCATCATAGAGTTTAAAAGCTCCTGTAAGGTGGGACTACCTCAGGATAATGCCCATTTGTGTGCTTTAGTACTAGAAGTGTTGATCCTTCAAGTTCTGCTACTACACTATCAGTTTACTATTCTGTCTTCCTAAAAGAATGAGCTCATAAAAACGAAATATATGTAAATAGCCATTATCAAGAAGAGCAGTATGTACAGGGGATGGACAAAAATATGGAAACAGCTCGTGAATGCTTGAATTGAAGTGTTTATTTTAGTGACGTTTGTAGGTGACGCTGTAACATCTGCCCAATATCACTATCTGTACAACCTCGGCAATATGTTGCAAGCTTCATTTGTTGTGGTGACAGTGTTCTGTGCTGTTTTTAGTGCATCATGTCAGAGCTAACAGAATTCGAACATGGCCAAATTGTTGGGGCCTGTATGGTGGGTGCTTCCGTAACCAAGGTAGCTGAAGTTTTTGGTGTTTCACGAGGCACAGTACCCAAGATTATGACCGCATGCAGGAGCGCTGGAAAAACCGCATCTGATAAACACCAGTGTGGATGGAAATGTGTGCTGTGTGATTGAGACAGACGAACATTGCGTAGCATTGTGACGAAAAATAAGAAGACTACAGATGCAAAAGTGACTGCTGAACTGAATGTCACGCTCACAAACCCTGTCAGCACCAAAACAGTAAGAAGGGAACTCCACAAGCAGGGTATTTCTGGACGAGCTGCAATTCCAAAGTCACTCATCAGTGATCACAATGCCACTAAGAGGAGAATGTAGTGCCGAAGTCATAAATCCTCCACTATGGAGCAATGGAAGATGGTGATTTGGTCAGACGAGTCCACCTTTACACTGTTTCCGACTTCTGGCCGAGTTTACGTCTGGAGAACGCCATCCCAAGCTTACGATCCAGATTGTTTGCTGCCAAGAGTGAAAGATGGCGCGGGTTCGATCATGGTATGGGCAGCCATATCGTGGTATTCTGGCGGACTCATCATTACCCTGCAAGGTCACGTCACTGCCAACGACTATATGACCATTTTGGGTGACCAAGTCAATTCCATGGTGCAAACTTGTTTTGCAAAGGTGATGCCATTTACCAAGCTGACAATGCCCGTGTTCACACAGCTCACATAGTCCAGGACTGGTTTTCTGAGCACGAAGATGAAGTGTCACATCTGCCATGGCCCCCATAATCGCCAGATATCAATATTATTGAGCCTTTGTGCTCTGTTTTGGAGAGCAATCTGCATGCGTGCTATCCACCTCCATCATCGTTAACAGAACTTGCCAATGTTTTTCAGGAAGAATGGTACAAGATTCCCTTGCAAATCATACAGGACCTCTATTTATCCATTTCACGGAGACTGCAAGCAGTTCTGCAAGCCAGAGGTTGTCCTACATCATATTAGTCACAGTAATGTGTTTTTTGTTGGGTGTTTCCATATTTTTGTCCATCCCCTGCATCAGACCCCTTGTTCTTCATGCTATCATGAAGGTAGCTACTTCTTCAGCTCTATTTTAACTTGAATTTACTAAAAGAGAATAACATTACAAGATGTGTAGAATTAATTGCCTACTTTCCTTTCATTATAATTTGAGTATCTGGTAAGTAGAAAGAAAACTTTAGTATGTATGCATAACAAAGTCAACAAAACAATATGATTTGGGAGGCATCAGTCTTGGCATTACTGATGGGAGTAATTTATCAAGTACACTGTTCAGATGGCCTCACATGGCACGATATACAAACCAAGTTTCATTAAGATTGGTTTGGGCCTTCAAGTAATATGAAGGTTGAAGAGTAAGCTGAGCAAGATACTTGCTCGCCATATTAGGCCTTAGAGATGGGGGTGATATGCTCCTCCACAATGTCGGTTGACTTTTAACAGACTACATAGTGTTATATCACAGAAAATAGCACTCTTTATAACCACCGCTGTGAGGACCTCAAATTCTACAATACTGAGGTTATTACCTCCATATTCTGAGAGGCTTCAGTGTTGGTATTACTGATGGGAAGGATCTAAGATGTATGCTTTTTATATACCCTCAGGTGGCATGACACAAGTTTCATGGTATTACCTCAACAATTTGACAGGCTGTGTTGGTATTACAAAAGAGAGAGATTTATGATGTATGCTGTTGCGATGGATTCATGTGGCAAGATATACATACCAAGTTTCATGAAAACTGTTACAGGCATTCAAGCATTATTAAGGTTTTGCCTTAGCAATTTGAATGGCTGCAATGTTGGTATTACTTATGGAATGGTTTTATGAATTGCACTATTGAGATGGGTTCAAATGGTATGACATACATAGTGTTCCATGAATATTGGTACAGGCCTTCAAGCAACAGTAACATTTTGCTTCAGCATTGTGAAAGGCTGTGATGCTGATATTACTGATTGAAGGATTTTATGAATCATGCCACTGAGATGGGCTCAGGTGGCATGATATATGTACAAGTACCATGATGATCGGTCCAGGCATTCAAGTAACATTATGGTCATTACTGCAACAATCTGAGAGGCTGTAATGTTGATATTATTAATAGAAGTGATTTATAAAGTAAGCTGTTGAGCTGGCTTCATATGGCATGATACACATACCAAGTTTCATGAAGACTGGTACATGCATTCAAGCAATACTATGGTTTTGCCTCAGAAATGTGAGGGGCTGTAATGTTGGTATTACTGATGGATCGATTTTACGAATCAGGCCGTTGAGATGGGCTCAGATACCATGATATACATACACACACACACAGACAGCAAGGTCATCTCATAAGCCTAGGTTTATTTCTTTCAAAATAAGGAAAGGAAGCTAAAAGTTAAAGTAATTACAAGTAACTTCAAAGCTAAAGTTAAGGTTCTCACCTCTCGAGGTTCAGGTGGGACTGGTGGCCTTCTTGTCTCGGCACCTGTTGGCTGTCCACTTGCAGAACTTCCTCGTCCGCCCGTTGGTGGCATAACGGCTGCCACCACAAACTCAGTCAAAGTCACATCTGCAGTTCCTCCAGATTCCAGTGGAATGGGGTGCTGACGAAAGTGTTCCAACATGTCAAAAATTGTTGGAAACCACAGATGCTGCACTCTACACTGGCCCTGGTCGTTCAGTGTCATTCGAAGGTGCTGCAAGAAACATCTCATTAATAGTAGAAGTTTTAGCACTGTTCCCATGTAGGAAAATAGAAAGATAGGTCAATATTGATGGTATGGCAATATTAAAATTAAAAAGCTACGCCTTCAGCGGTAATGAACGAGTCATTCACATGTTATTTATTTATTATGTATTACTAATACAATTTTCAGTTAAAATAACCACAAGTTTACAGAATGTAAATAAATTTCAGAAATGTGAGCACAGTAATAAGCAGCTACTGAATATGAATAAGTTATGCATTGTAAAACATCACTCACTTTTGCTCTCCCTTGGAAATTAAAAGTGAGCACAAATTCGCCCTTCCGTGTCTCACTTTGCCGCACAAGGAATACACCATGGCCTGTTGCTCCTTCATGCAGGACCAGCTGAGCAGCATCTGAACGAGGCAGGGTTCCATGAAACCATGGGTACTCACGTAATGAGGTTGAGAGATCTAGTTCTGGCTCTGCAACAACTGTCGATGGAATGTGAGGTTAATTAATAACATTTCTGAATAGTGCATAGACTGTCTAGGGTTATACACATAATCGGTTCATTTTAATAATACAACATTACTAATAGATCCCAGAATGAAATGTCATTGCAATAAACATCAGCAGTTATACATTATAGTATTATTTTGTTACAGCGAGAAGTGGTGAAAGCATACATACATTGTAGTTCTGCCATGTAAATAAGAAAAAACTATAATGATGTAAATACCATATTTGTAAGAAGGAACTTCATTAAGCGCATCAATTTCAATGCAACCATGGTGTTATGATATGCTGCCCTAGCTTACTCCCCCTTGGAACAGAATACTTCAGCACATTCACCACAAAAGCACATAATTCCTTTTAAAAGACTCAAGATAGGGGGATACACCACACAAAACTATAAACATTCTATTCTAATATTATATTTGTGCATCCTGTTGCAGTCATTGGACACTAGATATATTTGAATGTATGTGACACAGTCTTGTAAATGCAACACTAAATAAATTATTGGTTAACACCATATAATCTATGTTTCATACATATTTTACACATTTTGGCCATATGAGGCCACCATCAGGAATATATGTTCATCAAACTGCTACACTGCACTGTGCATAAGATGTAAATGTAAAGTCTAACAGTTTCTTTTCATGGTCACTGCCTAGCAACAGTTCTGCATAACACAATATGAAAATACTGTCATGTGTACGAGTGTGACTATAGACGAGGTATGGATTGATAATTGGATTTACTGCACACTTATACAACTCGTTACTACACTTCAGAAATCATTATCATACACGGACTAGTGTTCTCAGTCTGTTAACAGTCCCTACTAGCCATTCATTGGTAGTGGCCCCAAACGGCAGACATTTCCCTTAGTCAGGGTACCTAAATTATCTCCGTGCCTCAGCTTCTAACAGCAACAGCTTGCAAGGACTGAATTGCAGCAGTCCTCTAACTGACTGCTCAGTCAAATCACTTCACTCCACTATACTCAACTACACTGCACTCACTCACCTGAAATTGGTGGGTCAAGTCATATAGCCTCTGTGCAGACCCACAGAGAACACCACTTGCAACCCTTCTTCTTCTTCTGTTGTGTGACATCATCACTGATATAACACATTCCCCTGTTGCATTTGTATGGGCCATTACCGAACAATGAGTGTATACGTCACAATGCACATAAACTCCGATAATTGGTCTTTAAAATGATTTTTGTTTCATAATTTTATAATAAAACGTGGTTGATACATTGTATTTTAAAGAAGGATGAAATACTTCTAAACTAAATCATAAGAATAACAAATTTAAAAGTCAGGGGATGGTTAATACTCCCCTACTGATGAGACAACAGGCAAGAACATGTGCACATAACTGATTAACAACACAAGACTTGTGGATCTATAAGTATGCTTTCTGAGTTCTGCCCAGAACTCCTTGTTAAGTTACTACGCTCATATTCAACATATGTATATGATGTAAATACAGGGTTACTTATAATGATTTGGGTGATAAGAAATTATCGTATTTTCTAGACGGTTACAGATACAAACATGAAAAAATTGAAAACAGCACGGAAACTCATACAGTTTATGTAGAGATGTTCAACATGTGCTCCATTAGTCCCTCTGCACATGTCAAAGTAATATTCGAATTGTTCCCACATATGCCACAACTGTGACTTATCAGTGATGGCTATGGACTGTGAAATTTGCTGTAATTTTAGTGCATATTAATGCAGTGTAGTAATTTTAATATTGAAATTTGCTGTGATTTTAGCACATATTAATGCAGTGTAGCAGTTTTAATACACGTAGGGCAGTCAAAAAGTTCCCAGAATTCCCTTGCAGACAGAGAATGAGCGATAAGATAGCACACACACTGTTGTGGTGGGAAGCTCAGCATGTCTGCTTGTAGGCACAACAGGTCTGGACACAGGTTTCAGTGTGCAGTGTTGTTACTGTTCCGTTTGAATTAGACATGAGTGTTGGTCATTCGGCACAATGTTGCAGTTCGAACAGTATGTGAACATCAAGTTCATGTGCAAATTGGGAAAATCTGCATCAGAGACGCTATCAGCCCTGCAGCAAGTTTACAGTGACACTGCACGAAAGAAATCCGCAGTTTACGGCTGGTTTTCCAGGGTTAAGAATGGGCAGGAGACGTTAGAGGATGACCAGCACAGCGGGAGACCTTCGACAGCCAGAACCTAAGAAATGATTGGAAAAGTGAGACAACTGATTCGATGTGATCAAAGAATGACCATCGCGGTGTTGGAGCAAGAAGTTGGTACTGTTACCGGCCATTTCTACGTGCAAGTTTTGCAGAGGTTGCGCGATGTGGTTCGGAGGAAGCGGCGCAACAAGTGGCAGGGACAGTGGTTTCTGCATCACCGTAACGCACCGAGCCACACATCGCTTGTTGTGCAGCAATTCCTCACTGAGAAACACATTCCTGTCATCACTCAACCACCATACTCTTCGGATCTCACTCTGAGTGACTTCTGGTTGTTCCCTACTCTGAAAATGGGCCTCAAGGGGACATGTTTTGCAACCATGAAGGACATCAAATCAAATGCGATGGATGAGCTCCAGAAGATTCCAAGAGAGGCCTTCCACCGCTGCTTCCAACAATGGCAGGATCGATAGAGCAAGTGTGTGCGCGTGCAAGGGCCCTACTTTGAAGGTGATTAGGTAAGCATTGCCGTATGTCCTACCATTAGAGTGCTATACTACCATTCCGGGTACTTTTTGACTACCCCTCGCATTAAGACACCCGAAGATGGCCATCTAGGGCCTAAACATGAGTTAAAAGTGTAAGTGGAAGAAAAACGAGCAATTTGTTGCATTACTGACAGAATGTGTAATACACAGATGTCAGAAATGATCTGTCTAGGACATGAGACATAACTTCTAACCTTGTTCCAATTCAGGATGGGATGTGCACAGCTCAAAATTGCTGTTGCTTGATAACCTGAGCCCTGGTGTGTCACTGCCAGCAGCTCGAGATCCTGCAGTTCCCTGCAGTCTTGGTGGAAGTTCTGGCGGATGTTCCAGGCCTACAGCACCTACTTCACTACCTGCCTCTGAGGATTTGTTTGCCCCTCGTTCTACAGGGCCTCGCAGCCTATCACCCTCACTTCCTCCTGCCAGTAAACTCCTACTGCAACAGTAACATTAGCACAAAGCACTTCTTACAGGTGCAGCCTCACAAGCAGACATGCCTACACCATAACTACTGCTATATTGCAGGTAAATATCTTAGAATAATGTGTTTGATCAAACACTTTCCAACATGCTTTGTAAATAAAGTGCTCTGTCATTTATAAAACATTGCTAAAATATTCAGTCCTCAAAATATAACATGGAGACAGCTTCGCTTCAGACAGACAATTACCAAGGCTTTATTTATTTTTGCATATCAGTTCACCAAAAGCTTAAACCTCTGTCTCCAATCTATATTCAAGTGAAATGTTATGAAATTTATATACAAACTAGATGTTCTGGAAAGAACTGGTTCCTACTTTCCTTTGAAAAGACATGGACTTCATATAAAACAACACATCCAAGAATTCTTTGTTGCCACAGGAATGTATTTACTAAACCACTGCCTAGTACCGATAGGAAGATACAGAGACAGACTGACAGACTCTCCTTTGACAGTATAGAAAAGGGCACCTCCAACAATTCTTCTGTTGTTGCATGTATTTGTTGCCATGGGAACCTGTCTACTGAGCCACTGCCTACCAACAATAAGCAGGGATCCAAATACAGACACACAAACTGATGAGAGTGATTTATGAAGTACACCACTGAGATGGGTTCAGGTACCAAGGAATACATATCTAGTTTCATAAAGATTGGTTCAGGTAATCAAAAATTAACAGGGGGGGGGGAGAACATTCGCAGACACACCGACAGCTTGGAGATTACCTAAACTTACTTTAGGAAAATACGCTAAAACGGCTCATGATAGATCTGTATATTACAAAAAAACATATCCATGGCCACAAATTCAATATCAAGGATACTTACTTTTGATTATATTTAATAAATACAGAAACATTTGACCTTATGTACAGCAGCATTTGCAATGGACCAATATGGAAATCATAATCACATGACTACTTGCAGTAATTTACTCACATCCATACAGTAGTTTCAAAGAACAAATGCGAATGCAGAATCCTTTACAAGGATTTGTTCCTTTTACACACATGCACAGAGAATATCTGTATATTCATAGTAAATTCAGTTTATTATTGCCTACATCTGGACCACATTTATCAGAGTTTACCACTGAACAAGTTACTTCACAAAGACAATTTACAGAATGTTCATAAAGCAAGTAATTATAATACGTGGGTTACTTCAAAAGTCATGGCAACATAATTTTGCTGAAATTTCGAAAGCTCCGCCTGGAATTTCCAAATTTGCCACTGAGAGACAGCAACGTCTGATTTCTAATGATGCCGCTAGATGATGTGGAAGTCCAAGGACAATGAAGTGAGTCCAGTGCGAAGTCAGTGTGATCATAACCTTCATCGAAAATGAACGCTAGCCGGCTGAAACAGTGCTGTTACATGAAAATAGCAGTGCTTCTCGGCAGAAATGCGACTGAATGTCACTCAGAGCATGTGGAAGCTCTGGGTGATCCGTGTTCTACCATACAGAACTGCTGCAAGGTGGATGGAAGCATTCGAACGTGGAAGAGAAGCAAGTGCTGACTTACAACATAGTGGACGCCCTGTGTCCGTTCGTACCAATGTTTCTCGTGCCGTGATCATCCAATGCATGGAGGAAGATAGGGGCTGGTCTCTGAAGGAGTTAGAGACACATACAGGGATTCACCAGGCAACTGTGCATTGAATTTTTTATTCCTTAATCACAATTTAATTTTCGAGGATTAAAGAATGAAAAAGCAGTCATTCTGTAATGTGCAATTTTTCTTGCCTACTATACCTATGCCCCTTCACGTCTACCTGATCTGGAAAAGCCAATTGGAGGGGTACATCATGCCCTTTCATAAGTATGAGGGTCGTACTGAAAGTCATGAGCAACAATTTTTTGTAAAATAACATGCTTTATTACTGACAAACCAAATACACCACCTCAATCTACAGACCTTTCATTATTTTTCCATATAATCGCCACTTCTTTGTACACATTTCTCTCAGCGTTCTGGGAGTTTGAAAATTCCCCTTCTGTAAAATTCTGTTCCAGCCATCCGAAGACACTGACGCACTGCTTTCTGAATTGCCTCCCTTGTCTCAAAACGTTGTCCACGCAGCTGATCCTTCACAAATCAGAAGAGATGGTAGTCGGAGGGTGCCAGGTCAGGGCTATAGGAGGGGTGTGGAAGAACTTCCCACCCCATCTTTGCAATTGCTTCCAATGTGAGGCGAGCGGTGTGGGGGCGAGCATTGTCATGCAGGATGATGATGATCGCGCAATGCACGATGGAGCTTGTGCGTCTGGACATAACGAGCAGCACTGATGGTGTGCCCAGGTTCCAGGAATTCGGCCAGAATAAACCCCTCTGCATCCCAGAAGACTGTGCCCATCACCTTTGCAGCTGATGGCACTGTCTTTGCCTTCTTTTTTGATGGAGAATGCAAATGGTGCCATTCCATACTCTGCCGTTTCATTTCAGACTTGAAATGGTGAAACCAGCTTTCGTCACCTGTCACAATACAGAGCAAAAAATCATCGCCTTGATGTTGATATCTCTGCAGCAGTTCTGAGGTGATGGCTTTTNGACAGCACGCTGGCGAAACGACATATCATTGTTGGCCATTTTGTTAGGAGTGATACTGGTCACGTGATGCAAGCTACTGACGTCAGAAGACACTCAAGGTTAACACAACAGCTGCTTCCACCTACCACTGTACTCTCTTTCATCTGCTGTTCCCAGGTTGCATGCAAAAAAAAAGTTGCTCATGACTTTCAGTTTGACCTACGTATATTTTGAACTTTCTTCACTGTAACGTGTTTGCCCCTCCCAAAAATTAGTTGCCATTACCTTTGAAGTAACCCACATATAAGCTATCCTTGTAACAGGCCGTAGAGGCCCACAGGGTTGTGAGACATTGAGACTCCCACATTTTCTAGTCTATGGCTCACAGATTGCAGTGAGGTTGTCAGCCTTACATGCCAGCTGCCCTTAACTCCCCAGGAAGATTCCTGGTACTCATTTGTGTTAGATGATAAGTAGACCCCAGGGCCACAGTGTGGTTGGAATGATTAGGTCAATTGAAAAATCCAACGACATCAGGAATCGAACCCAAGATCTTCCAGTTTGAAGTATAGTGCCTCAACCAACTATGCTATCGCGTGGCCCCCCATAGAGTAAACATGTAATTTTAAAGTTTAAACTATAGCCCTCATATGATAGAAGCAAACTGTAAATGACACGTGCAAGCACAATTCATCAAGTCTTTATTTAACATAGTAAAAATCAAATTTCTGAGCTTCAACGTAACTGTCATCTTTTGCAACAGATTGGTCAGTCCAATTTTCTGACTTGCTAGCATCTTTTTTCTACTTACTTCATAGTAATTTTATGAACTGCATTTCAGATCCTGGCCCTATGTTCACTCAAAGAATGTGGTTTTGGTGAGTAACTAACAACACCAAGGATACAGGTCAGGTGACTGAGGTGGCCAAGAAATTGGTTCACTTCAGTTGATTCACTTTCTGGGAATACATTAGTCAAGAACAGTTGCATATCTGCAAAGTTATGATAGGAAGCACCGCCTTGATGCAAGGTGTTACAGATCATGTGAACAACAATGCCAAGCAACTGGTCCACGTCTATAAATCCACTCTCTAAGAAGACATTACTCAAGAACTGTTACACATTTGTAGCATAACAGCAGGAAGCATCAATGCGTTGGATGAAGGCATTATAGGTCAGGTAGACAAGGTGGCCAAGCAACTGGTCCACATCTACAGATCCATTTTATACAATGATGTTTTTTCAAGAATTACTGCAAATTGTAATGTAAGGGCAAGGAGCACCATTTCTTGGAAGACGTTCTTCAAAATATTTCATCATTACATTTCTGGGTTATAGAAAGTTTGCAATAATGCAAGGTAATGTTTCTCAGTGACTACTGGTTCTTAAAGAAAAAGCCCTGAAGGCACCCAACATTTAATTTTGAGGAATCTCTTCCATGCTGTCAGCCTTCCTATGATATTCCTCCACTTCTCAAGCACAGCTGTTATGACAGCTGACTTTACCACTAATGCAGAATGTTGCCATATCAGAAACAATAAAATCTGTATGAATTATGCTTTCATATACCACTAAATTTTCATGAATTTTCCTTCTATATGCTTGCATCATGTGTGATTCTGAGTTACTAAAATTGAAAGGTGTGACATGACTTCATAAATCACATGATCTACAACCCTGCAAGTGTATTTATGTACAGTTTCTCTGTCCTATACATGTAACATTTCTGATAACACAATATGACATCTGTTGCAACTCACCTCCCATCCTGAATTGGATGTATGGTTCTCATGCAGTACTTGATGGTTGCCAGCCATGATCGCATATCATCTGTGTCATGAGCTTCTATTACGTACTCCATGTTGTTCTCAGCCTGTAAACACAATGTATATGTAACATTTTACATAATTCCATGAGCTATAATGTTGTTAACTTGTCACAATAATAGTGCTCACTTTCAGAACAAAGGTATTTTCATGGTCTGGCATTTCCAAGGCTGTAGTTTCCCTTGCTTCTGTGATCAGGAAGCAAAACACACCACTTTTTGGTTTCACTGCCTGAAAAAAGAAAATAAATTAATTTACAAGCAAGATCCTAGTTTATAACTGTGATGATATATTGCATGTGACCAAGAACTGTGCTACAGTATAAATCCAAATCCATCCAAATAACAGAAGTAGTGCAAGACCAACTATTTGTACCATATGGTGAATATGAGGACTATGACACTTATATCATCACTGTTAGGAGATCTAGGTTGAGTCTCTGGTTAATATAACAAAAAGTTTTCATTTTAACCTAAATAAATTTTCATGTCAGGTGAGTAAAAATGTCTCAAGCAACATGAGTTATGTAAGAGAGCTAATAAGCACATTCTTGGTTCTTATAAATAGTATCTAAAATTACCTTGACAAGTCCTATTAACTAACTAAAAATATATAAATAATCATCTACTTTAGATCTGCATACATACCAACTATGATTTTTATTTATTTTAACATACAATCTCTTGTTGTTTTATGAATTTATTTATGAATGTATGTATGCTGTGCTTCTTTCTGGACTATACAGCATTACAACCCAAAACATTATATTCTTCAAGACAAACCTATCAGAACAGTTACTTCAAAAAAGCTCAGTAATTGTGTATCATCATAACATAATATTTAACACTGTTTTCTATTATGCAGAAACAAGTGTAAATTACCATTGATCCCCACAAGTCAGGTTCAAAGAATGCCACCATTGACATACCAAATTTCTCAAATTAAATAACAGGATTCCTGTTTCATATTCATATTCATATTTTTATTGGTTCCAGAAATCCACATTTTGCAATACAGCCTCCAGATATAGAACAAGTCAAATTATTTGTATAAAAGTCAACAATACTATAATATTTAACTACATACACAAATTGTGTACATGTCCAACATACCATATAAAACTATATTAAAAATTTAAGACAACATAAATTCCCCAACAGAGTAACCAGTTCAATCCATTGCACATCAATCAACCAATCCATTCTTCCTTCCTCATCAAATCACTGTCATAAGAAAATGTTCCATACACATTAAACATACACTAGTTCAATTTCTATAATTAAAACTAAATACTCCCCTTTCACAAACATACCATCTTTAATTTAACATATATTCCTCTACAGAATAAAATGTATGTTGTACCAAATTTGACTTCATTACTTTTTTAAACTTTCTCATTTTTTCTATCTCCCTAATTTTATTTGGTATTTTATTGTATAATTTTATTCCCATGTTCAGTACTCCTTTCTTATAGGCATTTGTTCTGCAAAAACTGAGTATGGAGATTTAACTTCTGGCGTGTATTGTGATTAAGAACGTTATTTTGTTCTAACTTTTGACTTTCATGTCAACCATTTCATTACAACAAAAGCAGTAAATGATTTAAGGGAGAAGGATAATATTTTGAGCACATGAAACTTAATTATAAGATTAATGAATTCTAATTGTACCTGTACTGTCAAAGTCTAAGTTCTGCCTCTAATGTAAGCTGAATATATGGGAATACAGAGCATCATGACATGGATATTACCAACTTCTAAATGGTCTACTACTTAGAGTGTAATCAAATTTAGCACTCACCTTTGGAGGGGAGTAAAACTCCAACATATAACCACCAACAGTTTTTACCAAGGCTAGCCGACACTTCTCCCACTTTTGTGTGCCATCTATATTCTCACCCATCAAGTAATTAACAATTCCCTCTTTCCTACATTCTACAACAATCTTTGCCAATTTTGTTTTGGAATGTTTGTCATGTTTTGAATGCTTGTCATGATGTGATGACAATTCCATTTCATCTGAATGCTGTTTGTGGAAAAAGACTTTTCCTTTCTTTAGTCCTTTGAATGAAAGTCTACGGAAGAATGGTTTATGATGAGTTTTGGGGGATGGGGAATCTGCTTCATGCTCTGAATAATCACTGAATTCTTCATGACTGTTTGCTCGGAGAGCAGATGGGTTCGTGGTGCCTGCAGTGACATTATTCCCATTCACAATCTTTTCCTTGTGATGATTTGCGAGGTTCTTTTTTGTAAATTCTGCCTCAAAATGATCTACAAAATAGTCAACAAATTTACGGACGAAATCACGATGCGACACCGTGCTCCTGGCATTTTCTGGGAGGTTAGAACTGACATAGGTACAAAATGCTTTAGCAAAGTCAGTAGCTGCAGTTTTTGCATGTCTGTCACAAAACTCTATCCAGTTCAATCGCTCTTCGTTTTCTGGATGAACTCCAGCCATTGTTAAACAGTGTTTCTATTTATTCTTCATTCCACTATGACTACATGACAGCAACGAATACTAAAAACATCTTTAATCAGCTCCTCCCAACTCGTTTTGTTGTCGTGATGCCATTTTCTGCAGTAGAGTCCATTAGAAGGCATTAAGTTAACCAAACTGTAGCTTAAAATATTCAACTGGTTTTTACATAGCAAATATAACTTCTTCGTCATAACAGTCTCCAAAAACAAACTACTTGTTCTATGATGTACACAATTATTGTACAACTAAAACATTGAAAGTCAAACAACCCACTAAAGTATGTTGTAATAAGATTTCACCAATAAGTATTAATTTCATTATTTCCTTGGAGTATATAAATTGTGAAGAGAGGCGTCTCATTTACATAAATAAACTGAGTTTGAGTCATTCGATAGCGTATAAACATCTTCTTTGACTAAATTAGTTCAGTCCTGCCCGGCAAGTTTCTGACGTCATTGCGAATTATTTAGGGGAGCCAACAGCAGGGACGAATTCATGAATATTTGTAGCAATACTTTATATTTTTTTAGTAATGGCTTTACTTCTCCGAGTAAAATGGGAAGGATTCTATCCAGAAGAATTTTATGTTACATACAGGATCTCTTCTAACCTTATATTAACCATAACTGTCTTATTAAGTTCTATGGAAATGTTGGTTATCCTGAATATCCGTTAGCCGCCACACTCAGATTACTTACTTCAAAACGATGGTGCTAAATAACAAAGCAAATCGGAGACATCCTTCGAAGGAAGAGATATTTTATATGGCAAGTTATCCCCGTGGTAAGGGCCCTTTTTGATAGTATAGCTGCTCGTAGAACCTTCTATGGTACCTGAAGTTACATATTGCTTTCACATGAGCGGGAATTCTGAAACCTACCATGGGCTAAGAAATCCAATTGACAAATTCACATCCAATTTCTTTAGGATCTATTGTAATAGTATTCTCATGCGTAGGTCTCCAAAGTGTCACATTTCCTTCAGCTTACATTCTATTATGACAAGTTAACTATTCTGCTCTATTTCCATTGCCATTTATAATTCCATCGAGATTCTTGGATTGTACAAAAGCAACCCAATTCAAACTCCAGCCCTTAGTGTGTCTAAGTCAACCAGAAAGTATCACAGTCTTTGTTCTCAGCTTGTGCTTCACTTTGTGCCTTGCACTTATATAAAATTAAAATAAGTTCTGGTTTAATTATTTTCGAGTGATGTCAAAAGCGGGAATGTTTGACTGCATTTGAAGATGCTAAATGACCATGTAATATTTTAACTTTAAAACAGGAAAAATGTAAAGCTGTCCCTGTTCTTAACTAATTAAACACTACACCATGAAGACATATGGGGGAGCTGATGTGTAGATCCAGGTTTTCCTTACTTCGGCACTGGTTGGCGGTGAGTAATCAGCTTCATGTCCTGACAGCCTGACTACCTCAGAAAGAGCCTCTGGTACCCATTGGATTGGAGGTTGTATGGATCCAAGAGCCGGTCTGGATGACTTGGAGATGAGAAAATTCTTGACCCTGCAGGGACTTGATCTTCGACCCTTCCATCTTCCAGCCTGTAGCCAGCCACTATATTGACTACACTATACCGGCTCCTACCTAGAGCTTATACAGCAGCAAAATTCTATATACACTTGTAACACTGAGGTTAGCTCACAATACTGTCGTTTCAATCCAGGTTAAGTAGTGATTGTGACAGTGAAATGGTCTAAAAATTTAATAGCCCCTCATGAAATCGGTATCCATGAACAAACTCATAAGAGTCTGAGATAGCTGGAGTAACTTTTACAGGCTGCTGCTTGCAAATCAATTGATATTAAACTGGCATGTGTTACTGAGATTTCATATCTTGTTGGTTTGGCAGGATTGAAGGTTAACCTCAGGGAGTAATGCTTGAGAAAGAATTTCTTAAAAATGATCCTCAGGTAATTTCAGATCCAGATTATAGTCTCCAGCAAGTATTTTGACTTGTGGGAAAAGACTAGCCCATTCAGTGTTTTGCATGCCACACTCCACACCCACTGCAAAGCTCATGTGAGTGTACTGGGTTATGACACCTTCCTACTGGATAGTACCACGCTCCACACACTTCACCCTTACTCCCCCTGTGAGACCAATATATTGCTCCACATCATCCATTCTGAAGCAGCAACGACAGATGGAGACTGCAATGAGTGCCGCAACCTTGGAACAGTTTGAACATACAACACATCTAAACCTCTACCGCCAAAACTACACAATAATACTGAGTATCAAAATGTACAATATTTTCAAATTCTATTTCAGAGTTCTGTATCATTTCTCATGGGAAGTTCTGAAACATACTACATTCAGTTACCAAAATTTACTAAACTGTGGTCATGCCTTGTCATCATATGATATTTATATATAGGGATAATTACACTTTTCACATTAAGAAACTTTCATTTGCAAAAAATATGCTGGATATCATGCAGTTATTATTTGATTAGTATTCATCTCTCAATAATTTCTGTATGTAGCATATTGACAACTGACTCAAAGTATGAAGGGTAGCCCTACCACAACAAAACACAAATTCAGGAATCACACAAAATAACCAAGTTACTGCAGAAATATTTTATTACAATACCAATAATTTAAGTTCATCTAAATATACAAACATAATCTAGCTTACTTACTTACTTACTTACTTACTTACTCATGGAGATGAGCCCTTTTTGAGGAACCGCCAATTCAGCAGTTACTCAAGAATTTCCCAGCATTTTATGGAATCCCAAGGTTCAGTACTGTGTTCACAAGAGCCGTCCACTGGTCCCTATCCTGAGCCAGGTCAATCCAATCCATACCATCCCATTCTATCTCTCTGAGATCCATTTTAATATTGTCCACCCACGCACGCTCTGGTCTTCCCAGTGGACTCTTTCCTTCTGGCTTTCCCGCCAATATCCTATATGCATTCCTCTTCTCTCCCATTCATGTTACATGCCCTGCCCACCCCATCCTCCTTGACTTGATCATTCTAATTATACTTAGAGAAGAGTACAAGTTACAAAGCTCCTCATTATGCAGTACGAGTATGTATAATCTAGCAAAATTACAAATTTATAATTAAATAATACGTATAAATTCCGCAAAAACAGATTCCCAGTGTCTCATAAACTTTGGACTGGAAACATCAGAGATTTCGTCTTTTCAATTTAATTTTTTTGATTTGAAAAAATTTAAATACTTTCTTTTGCTTTAGTGAACATGATACTGAAACTTCTAGCTCTATATAGACGGGACAATTTTAACCAGATGAGCAACTATCAAATTCTCAAGAATATTTCACAAGTTAGTAGTTCATTAGTCCATAACAAATCTGTAGGTCGGGTTGTTTCCTATTGTCATCAAATTTTCAGACAGTTAGCTACAGCAGTGACCACTCTGTGTTCTAATGGTCAGAGTTCCTGGCTACACATCCAGAGGTCCCGCGTTCGATTCCCGGTGCTACCAGATTTCCTGTGAAGTAGTGAGTCTGGAACGGGGTCCACTCAGACTTGTCAGGATAGATGAGGCGCTATTTGAATGGAAAAGTAGCGGCTCCGGTCTAGAGAACCGAAATTAACGGCCGTGGGGAACCGTTGCACTACTACGCAACAAACTCTATCCGCTAAAGTTGGCACTAACTTCTCCTACAAGCGGCGGTCGCTCGGTAGGTATGGTTCGCTTGCGGACTACAGGTCATGGAGTTTGTTTTTTGCTTTCTTAGCTACAACAGTTAGTCGACTGCGATACCATAAAAAAGTAAAACTATCCCTGTACCAGGCCGTGAAGGCCCATAGGGTTGTGAGACGTTGAGGGTCCCACACTATCTAGACATTCGGCTCAAAGATGGCGGAAAGGTTGTCAGCCTTACGCGCTGGCCGCGCTTTACTCCCCAAGAAAATTATTTAATTAATTCCTGGTACTCATTTCTGTTAGAGGCTGAGTAAGCCCCAGGGCCTAGTGCGGCTGGTAGGATTCGGTCAACTAAAAAAAAATTCAATGACCTCATCGGGACTTGAACCCGCGACCTTCCGGCTTGTAGCATAACCCCTCAACCAACTGCGATACCATAACAATTTTTTAATATATATATTTATTAGCAATCAGAATTAAATACATTCTTTAAGCTAATTTGCTAAACCATAACAAATGACAAAATGTCGGTAAACAAAAAAGTGTTGTGGCGAAGAAAAGGCCTTATATACATGATTACATATTGTACGGAAGTACGTCATTGGGTCTCGACCCTTGGCGATGACAGAGATACATGTAGGTAAGTCGAGCGGATATTCTGTCGAGGTGGCTGCTGGAAGTGCTGGATAGGGCGCTGTTAGAAGAGATATAGGGCTGTAGATAACTGAACATATTAGAGGTGCAAGTTGGTGGATAGTCTTGAGACTTCTGAGACCTAGAGTTAGAAATTCTAACTAGGAGGAAATGCTGAAGCTGAAAAACATTGTGACAGCCTACGGCAGCGGCGGCGGGCGTTAGGCATATGCCATCCAGGATTTTTAAAATATTAAAACTTAAGAAAATATACAAAATTTCAACAATAATAATAAGTTTTTAAGCAGTAAAATAGCCTTGAACTAATTAACTGTATATTTGTAGGCATATTTTGAAGCTCATCCATAGAAAATTGGATCCCTTCCTGGAAAAAAATCCTGGATGCGCCAATTTACGTTTACTGTGTACCCCCCCTTCTAATTTCAAAGATATTTATAAATGCTTCAAAGTAGCTGCTACTTCTCGGCCCCAAGGAACCTTCGTCTCCCTACTTTCCTTCCTCCAGTTCAGGGTTTGCATGCTCTCTGACTGCTCACACACCGGGATAACTGCGGACATGTTGGCATCAGAATTATTTTTTCAAGCGGTTGGAGCAGCCAGGAAATGTGCCTACAAATTGACGTTCAATTCTTTGGAGATTATTTTACTGATCATCACAGAAATATTTTAATCCCCTAAATTATTAATGTAAATTTTGAAATAAGATTTTTTTTCTGAAGGCCATAAAATGGCACGTTGGAATACTTCAGTAACAAATTCAGATTCTTCTGCACGACCACACTAATTCTGTTTATTGGTCATTCGAAATGTCACGCATTTAAACTAATTGTATTCGTTTTTGTTCAGCAATAATTATCCTGTAATTCTAGTGTGGGGAGATCATTGCGATCGTAACTTCCCCCTCCCCGCATTTTCTATAAACTGCTAAAAATATTTGATGTTCCTTCATATTTTACTTTAATATTGTAAGGTTTCTGGTTTGGAAAAGTGACGATTGTCATATTTTCTACTGGTGCTACGTATTTGTTGTGTTACGTGTATCGAGAACGATTCTTAATTTATGAAGTCTTTATGCGCAATTTGTTTCCGTCATTCTTGTCCGTTGTAATATTGCGACATGAAAGGTCAGAGTTATGTTATACACTAGGCTGTCATTGTTTGGCTTTGTAAAAGCACTGAAATCAATCTGATATATAACCTTTCAAGAAATTGTTTACTACTATCATCATAACTTAGGCCTTTATATAACTTTTATATGGAATGGTAAAGCCGTATACACATTAAAAGCGTAACGGGTTAACAGTGGCACCTTCATCACAGGATTGTGATCTGTACTAACAGCACTGACTAAACGTCAAAGGTTAGCTTCGCTGAATGTAACGGATACGGTTCCAGGGGGAGAACACGTATTTTCAAGATCTGTACCAACTGCATTATCAACAATATCCGTGGTCGCACGATTCCTTGTTTGGCGTTTAGACAAGATAATTACAATATATGCTACATTAAAATATTAGGAACCGGGACAGCGCAGTCGATATAGCGACTGGTTAATTAGTTAAGCACAGGGACAACTTTATCTTTTTACCTTTCTTAAATTAAAATATTGTGACGAGTTATCTTACGTCCATCCCCGCGCAACGGCTACAATGGAAATTGTGGAGATTCCACAGCGACGAAGGCAGTTGAGTAGCAAAGGACGAGACGAAACTCGTTCCAGGGTGTAAAGAGCGTTCTTGAAGCAACGGACTGCCGAACACGTGAGACCGAACCTTGGCGAGAGGTGTCCTCTACTGAGTCCGCAGAACACCTACAGAAGCCGACAGCTACAGACAGCAAAAACACGAAGTCTCAATTCTGAGGCAGTATGGTCGCGAGTTCCAACGGACTCGGACCCGAGTAAGACTGCGCTGGCAAGGACCAGCAACATATACAAAAGACAGACCCGTCCTTTCGTCAGAGAAGGCGCCCCACAGAAACAAGACCGTAACTGTCAAACGGTAATAATTAATATCTAGTCATGAGCCCCAAATGGGGCTCGACACCAAGACTTATTAGTTATTTAGAGAGGGTGGGTTTCCCCATGCACCGCGACCAGTTTGATCTATTGTGCTTCCCTCTATGATATTCTACCAGTCTCTATACCCTACCGATAAATGGCGCGTACCATCAGTCCCGCCGAGCAAGCGAGTTCGGCCACTTGCTTAGCGGTGTCTATAATGCTTCCCCCATCTATCAGAGGCCTTAGAGACTATTGCTGGGCGGGAAACGTCCTGGAATTTGGCTCAGTAATCCCCTTTGGGGATATGAGGTTCTTTTACGTGCCGTAAAGTTACGACACGGGACACACGGCTTAAAGTTCCTCCCGGAGGACTTGTTCCCTGATTTTTTCCGCCCTTAAAAATTCGACGACCTCCGCCGGGTATTTGAACCTGCGTACCACGAGTCATGAGGTGGGAACGTTACCTCTAGACTACGGAGGCCGCTGACACCAAGACTTACTGACTGACTGACCGTCAGTCGCAGTGTGACTTTGACTTGACTTGGCAGCAAAAACACAGTTGGAACCTAGTCGCCATACAAGACAGGTGAAAGATAGCCGCCGCAGAATGCAGTTGAAGTGATAACAATTGTAAGGTGCGTAAGACTGAGTGTCCAATAAAGATTCGCTAAATCCGAGACCCACGTAAAGTTATTTGTCGCGTGACGCATCCAACACGTGACAACATTACATGGTCGACTCACCTATAGGCCTTTCAACTTTGATTCGCTGTTCTACCAATAGCTGCAGTAATTTAGGATTCTCACTAGGAAACGCTAATTGTATGCTTAGGATTTATAGACAATGAAGGCAACGACGGATTTCACTGTAACTTCTATAGCAAACGCACAACGAGGAGTCACACCTTTCCGTCCGTGTATTGCATGTTTCATCTCCAGAAGGACTCATATTTCGTATTTAGTCACCAGTAAATATGTAGGGGGGGGAATTTCAATTTTGTTCTCGTTGATTCATTATAATTGACATTTTGCATGAAACAGGGATAGAGTTTTGTTATAATCCTCGTATAAAAGATAATTTCTCTGTCAACTATCTGAGAGTAGGTTACACATGAATTTTAATAAATTTATCTTAATCACTTTCTTATACGTAATCGTGTATGTATTGTTACGTGTCCTGGTAACGCGACAAGAAATTAATGGGTTCGGGATTAGTAGAAGCTGTTTGTTGGATAAGTCGTTACAATTACAATTGCAATCATTTCGCAATAGCGTCTTCCAGATGATGCAACCTGACTAGTCTGTCGTCTTCTGGTTTCTTCTGCTCTCAGCTCTGCTCCCTTCGCTTCTGATCTGGTCTCCGCTCTCTTCTCTTCTCTTCTCTTCTGTCTCACGTGCTCTCAGTTCAAAGTCAAAGTCAAAGTCACATTGCGACTGACGGTCGGTCAGACAGTCAGTCAGTCAGTCAGTCTTTGTGTCGAGCCCAAATTTTGGCTTACGGCCGGATATTTATTATCATTCGATAGTTACGGTCTTGTTACTGTGGGACGCCCTCTCTGGTGATAGGGCGGGTCTGTCTTTGGTTAGTCATTGTCTGCAGTAGTAAGTCCTTTGTCATAATGTAAAGGATATTTATATTTTATGTGTTAAACATGTTAATAACTGTATATGAAATACATACAGGGCCTCTGTCAGTCCAGGCTCGGTACAGTAGATTATGCCCTATTTCTAGTAGCTTCCTCTACAACGCAGTCTTGTCACTTGAACGGTCGTATGCTTGACCGCCGCCAAGTTTAAGCCTCTGACCTCTCTTGGTCTGTTATAACTGACAGTCGAACGGCCTACGAGACACCTTGTTCAAGGGTCCCGTTTAACGTGTTCTATGCACAAGTAAGTAAAAAGTAAGTAAAGGTATCCCTGTAAGAGGCCGTGGAGGCCCATAGGGTTGTGAGATGTTGAGGCTCCCACATTTTCTAGACAATTGGCTTAGAGATGGCGATGAGGTTGTCAGCCTTACGCGCCGACCGCTCTTTACCCGCAGGAATATTCCTGGTACTCATTTCTGTAAGAGGCTGAGTCGACCCCAGGGCCAAAGCGTGGCTGGAAGGATTAGCCCAATTGAAAAAAAAAATCCACCTCATCGGGATTCTATCCCGCGACCTTCCGACTTGTAGCATAGTGCCTCAACCAACTATGCTACCGCGTGCGCGTTTTTATCTTGTAACTTACCTTGAAAATACCTGAGTAAGGTCATTTGTTCACTGTAAACAGAACTGTAATATTTCAATATGAAAATTATAAGTGGCCCGGCTTACTCACCAACCAGTCGTAGCACGAAAATATACGCCATTGAAAACAAAAAAAATGACCGCTTTCAGGGAGTTGTTCCAAACAATGAAAATGACTACAGCTGACGGCAGACAAACTTGGTGGCAGATCCACCTACTGACAAAATAAATGCTACTTGCAATCAGTACGTGAGCTGCTGTATAGGCGAAAATTATTACCATAATTTCACGCAGCACTTTCCTTATTCCATTCCATACAGAAATAGCAATAAAATTTAGACCTTGCGCCATGTTTTCTAATTTCTACAAATTTCAAATTTTTAAGCATCTCCATTAATAACTAATATAATAATATAATGCATATAATTATTGTATACAAACATATTTCTTGGTAAAAGGCTCTCCAGAAAACCGAAATTAATGGCTGTCCTGATGTGTTGCGCTGACCACTCGACACCCTCTATCCGTTAAAGTTGACACTAACTTCGCCGGTAAGCGGCGGTCGCTCGGTCGGTGTAGTGTGCTTGCAGACTACAGGCCTCGGAGTTTTTGGTAAAAGGGAAGCTTTCTTTGTTACAAAGTGACCTACTAGACGAAAGATGAGAAGGCCGAAAATTACTTCCATTGTACACACGCTTGAGATATTAGAACGAATAATAATAATTCAATTCAATTCAATTCAATTCGTTTATTTACGTGTAAACTTAACAGCACAGAGGCCATTGCATGTAAATAAACACGAATTGAATTGAAGTATTATTATTCGTTCTAATATCTCATGCGTGTGTACAATGGAAGTAATTTTCGGCCTTCTCATCTTATAATAGTAATAACAACAACATCAACATTTGTAGCTGTAAAATTAATAACTTAATTACTTTGCTTTCCTAAACCATGTGTAGACCAGTCGTAACTATTTGTAACTCTTGTTTGAACGTTCTATTAAACGAAATTTGGTCAGTAGGGTGCATTTATGTGGTTCATTTCTTTCTCAAATGAAACGTTGGCTTTTTCCTAATCGTCATTAACCCAGCGATATTTATAACAAAGATTCTGTGTACTTTCTTTGAGTTAATCGATTAATAAAATACAATTTCCTTTCTATTGTTGCCTCTATTCGTGTCTACAGAGCTGTTGCCTGGCAACGCGTTGATCAAACACGTTACATTGTTTAAAAATATTCATCTTATGAACAATCAATTTCGAAGTTCATGCCATAACATTCCACCTTTGAGAACCAGTAATTACATGGAGCATAGTCATTCTCGAGAAGCTGCAAGTCAAGATATTCAATAAAATTGCTGACTTTTGGGGTATTACCAGTTATCCTGTTTTGCCTAAATAAATTTCTAGAGACTGGACTCTATCTCCGTTCTCAAGTTCGAATCAGTCGAAGGACCTTGTCCCTATATTTGGCTTTTCACCTGAGGAAGGAAGCAGAGTTCAATCTTCGAAACGTTGATTTAAATAAAAACATGACGTTAGATAAGGTCCAGAATGTCAACAATTATGTTAATGTGCCATGGTAACAAACATTTACTTCACATTTTGTCAAGATAATATTGAATCACTGTGTTTGCATGAGCTCTCAATTGGAGCCAATCCGGAATAAGATGAACCCAGCGCATCCATTCATACCTTACTTCTTCAAATGCGAATAGTAGGGTAGTGCTCACAAGTTCTCAACTACGTTGCTGCACATCTGCACAACAGCAGACCAGCCTGTTATTGTACAGTGTCTCTAGCCCGGTGATTTGGAACCAGCGGACAGTCGTATATTCCTCTTACCCTCGAGGGAAATCTTGTTACCTTCTCTCCAGAGTTTCAAATATTCGTCTTAGCACGGTTCTCAAACACCTTCAATCTGGAAGATTCTAAACGGTTCTGGCGAAGGTGCGTATAACTTGGTTTTGCTGGCTTTTTGGGCTTTGCAATCCTGTAGTGAAGACAACACCACACGCTGCTAGAGGGAACAACGCACAAGCAGGGTACAGACCTACAGATTGCAGACGTAACACAACAACGGGTTTACGAATAGAAAAACAGGCTGCCACAATAAAATATCTGAAGTAAAGGATACAGATCAAAACAAGTGAAGACGCCCTTTGTGAGGTGTAATAAGAATTTTACAAAATTTAAACGAAATTATAATAGAAAATTTTAACAGGTTTTATTGGTTTAAATTAAGTGAACTACAGCGTGTGCTATTTTAGCACATACCAACTGACAAAGAGTATGACTTTTAAACCATGAAGCGTGCAGTCGCATATGCGACGAATGGACAATAAAGAGCAGTGTAGCAGTTTTAGCATAGTAAGACACCGGAAGATGGCCATTATGGCCGAAACATATTGTGTATAATGTGAGAGTGTAAAATAGAAGGAACAATTTGTTGCATTGTTGATGGACTGTGTAATGCAATAAACAGTTTCAGATACAGTAATGCAACAGGATGCTTAAATAGAGGATTAAAATTAGTAAAATATAATTAAAATTGTTCAAGTAATAAGAGGCCTGTATCATTGTAACTTCAGTTTTAGTTTACTTTATTATTTCTAAGACATTTTACACGGACTCAATCTTGAATTATTTAACAAGGTTCTCTAATCTGCAGAAATGTTAAGGCTTCGAATATTATAACACGATGAATATGAGTACCACCTCGTTGGTGTCTCCGCCTTATCGTGGTGAGGGGGTTTGAGTATGCTAAGGACCCTGAGAGCTATACAAGCGGTAGCGTAGCTACTGGCAGGACGCCCCTTGCTGGACAGGTCAAAGGGTAGGCATCAGACGAAGAGAGACACCAAAAACTGATGCCGGAAGCAGCGTCATCAGCAGCGACTTGAAGCACAGAGCAAATGATGCTCGAGATGGTTCAAGTTCGTATAGCAACAGGCGTTACCAGAGTGGTTTGAACGGCTGTTGTTCTGCGATGTGGAAAGTAAACGGATAGTCCCTTTCCAAAAACAGAGACACCATGTATGCGAACCAGAAGACGAGGAAGAAGACGTAAGAAGATGCTGGATGACCTTGGGGACAGAAGAGGATACTCTTATTTGAAGGAGAAAACTCTAGATCGCATTAAGTGGAGGAACTTTTTTGGAAGAGACTGTGGACCTGTCGTCTGACAGATTGCTGATGAATGTATGAATGAATGAATATGAGTGGAGTTTTACAACAATGTATAAAGACGTGGCCGCAGGCAAGTCAATATACTTGTCCGTCAACGATGCAGAGATAATGAGAAAGAATGAATTTGTTGTAGTGGTGACAGTCAGATTGCTTGATATTCAAAGCGGATACCTCCAAAAAACATGTCTACAGTTGCACAAACCTGATCGGTTTGTCAACATGATAATGAACTGTATTTAATTTATGTCATTTGTCATGATCATAAACATAAATATGAACTAATTAAAATTAAAATCAATACTGGATTTCGTGGACTACAGCTGACCAATGTATTTCATGGAATATCTCATTAAAAGTGCCAATTTTAGCGGATAGAGTTCATCGCGCTGTCAGTGCAAAGTATCCCCACTGCCGTTAATCTCGGTTTTCTATACCTGAGCCGCTACATTTCAATTCAAGTAATTCCTCGATTATTCTCACGAGGCTGAGTGAACCACGTTCAAGACCCACTACTTCTCAGAAAAACTGGTAGCGCCGGAACTCGGAGATCTGGATCTGTAACCAGGAACTCTGACTATTATACCACAGAGGCGGTCATTAACTTCGCCGACAAGTCGCGGTCGCTCGGTCGGTATAGTTCGCATACGAACTAAAGCCACGGAGTTCGTTTTGTTTCACTAAAAGTAACAGCAACTTAAATATGTGCATTTTGGTTGCGTGACTCCCTTAGGGAACCAATAATAGAGTAATTATCCAAATGGAAGGAAAATGATCCAAAATTGAAACAGTTTAATCGATGCAATTAGAGTATAATTCTGATTTCCTTCCGGATGACATCTCCTCGATCTCTGTTGCTCTTCTCATATATCAGTTGCGTTAGGAGAACTTACATTTACATCAGTGCAGGTGGAACAGACAGAATCACGAATCATTGATACTGCAGTGGGTCAGAGAACGGTGGATTTTCTCTGAATTTGTTTGTAAGTAAATTTAAGTACTTTTGCAGTGGATAAAGCACAAGTTATAAGAAAATAATTTTCCTAAGTATGTGGTCTAAGACCGGTGTCCCATGAATGACGCAGTCTCTGCAATCTGTATAAGACGTATTATTTGTGCAGTAAAGGTCCTTTTCTGCAACTGCAGACATGCGCAAGGAGAGCAGATTAAGGGAAACGAAACAATCATTCATTTTATAAGAATCGTGGGGAACCGTTCCAGTAGGGTAAATTCACTTAACAATACCCTCGAGATCAAAGATACTACCACAGATATCCCAGATTCGATCGTGTTATTCTACTGATGAAAGTCCTCTTAATAGACAAAATGGATTTTCATTCATTCAGGAATGGTTGTACAGCCCTTTGTTGGGCCCAGGCCTCTTCTTCAGTGTCGTAATCTTTTTTTACACAGATGGTAGGATTTCTTAGACGCGTGATCAGCCCGTTGCAAGGCCGCTACCTACACACAGAAGAACATAAACACAGAGCAAACGCATATACAGATATCCGTGCCTTAAGCGGGATTCGAACCCACGATCCCAGCGTCAGAGCGAGCAAAGACATTTCGTGCCTTAGAGTGCGCGGCCACTGTAATCGGCAGAAAAAAAGAAAATACAACAGTAAAATTTGTGCACACATATTTTCTCCCTGGAAATGTGAATTCGAGCTACCGTATATACCAGTGGTATATAATATGTTGTGCGTATATAATAAAGTTACATAATTTTTTAAGTAACCTACTTTGACATGCTCTTTGGTAGCGCAGTTCTTAATCAGTGAAATACAGAAAAATGCAGTTTCCACAGAATTCTTCACCACGACTATTTCGTGATAAGACATTCTACTTAACTCAGTAACTGCTATTTCGAGCAGTCCGTTCTCTTCCGCTTTCCGCAGGAGTTTCTACTGCGCACTTTAGTGCCACTGAATAAGGCAAGTTCGTTGCGATATTACCTTATAGGCCCATTTATTTTATTGCTAGTGGGGTGGGACTAAGTCCCTTGTACTGCGGCCACTTCTGGCCTACTGTACCAGCCCCAGATGATAGGTGAGGGTGATTGTGGAGCAATTGGTGGAATGAAGATTGGCAGTGGAAACCGAAGTACTCGGAGAAAACCTGCCCCAGCGCCACTTTGTCCACCACAAATCCCACTTGACCAGAGCCGGGATCGAACCCGGGCCGCCGCTGTGGGAAGCCAATGACTAACCGCTTGAGCTATGGCGCGGCCTCTTATAGACCTAACTAGTGGAAAGTGTGTGGACCGAGGTTTTTTTTTTATAAAATCTGAAAATTTTCTAACTCTTTTGTCTATATTTTAGGCACAAATGTCCATTCTTCGCTAGAAATATCGTTGCTCTCCTTAAAAATATAAAAATATTTTTGTGCTGAAACTTCAACAAGGGAAAGAACTGAAGTTCTGCATTTATTGTTAATTCAGGTTTGGTTACAACATCGTGGAGCAATGGCCGAAAGCCGCAACGTCACGTTGTATTTCGTTTCTTAGAAAGAAATGGAAAACAATTAAATGAACACTTCCACATTTTTGGCACTGGCTCTACACGAGAGGAAGCTATCACATATTCTTATACCAAAATATAGCTACTGTTGTCACAACCCCATTGCCGTCACGGTTCCAATTCTATTCTCGCCTAGGAAGTAACTTGTTCTGGACTCGATCCCATGACCGTATCAGCGCGCGTGTGCCAGAAACAACGGTCTGGAAAAGCGAGATTAACTCTCTATCCGCAAACATTGGCACTAACTTCACCGACAAGCGGCCTCCGTAGTCTAGGGGTAACGTTCCCACCTCATGACTCACGGTACGCGGGTTGAAACCCGGCGGAGGTCGTGGAATTTTTAAGGGCGGAAAAATTCAGGGAACAAGTCCTCCGGGAGGGACTTTAAGCCGTGGGTTCCGTGTCGTAGCTTTACTGCACGTAAAAGAACCTCATGTCTCAAGGGGACCTCTGAGCCAAATTCAGGACATTTCCCGCCCAACAGTAGTCTCTAACACCTCTGGTAGATGGGGGAAGCATCGAGATACCACTAAGTCAGTAGAGGCCGAACTCGCTGGCTGAGTCGGGACTGATGGCACGCACCAGTACCGGTAGGGTATAGAGACTGGTAGAATATCACAGGGGGACGCACAATGGACCAATATCTGGTCAAGTGCATGGGGAAGCCCACCCTCTCCAATAACAACAACTTCGCCGACAAGCGGCCGTATAGTTCGCTTGCGGAGTACAGGCCACGGAGTTTATATCGAACAACGGCAGGAGATAGTTTGTGTTTGTCCCATTTTCTCAACAACGATCATATTGTAGATTCTGAAGGGTTTTGACGATGGTGGATAACACACAGAATTACTGGGGTTTTGGACTATTTCCATCGTCATGAATTCTAGGAAATAGAAAACACGAAGTTTCGGAAACTGGATCTGTTTCCGTCTTCAGGTGAGGAAGGAAGGTGTGACAATATTTTGTAGAAGAGAGTAATTAGCACATTGTTTCTGGATTTGTAAGTAAGCACAAGCATGTCATTCGGTTAGATACGTTCAGCTTCTAGAATTTGACCTTGATTTGTTAGACACAGTACGTTCTTCGAAGACACGTTCTGCGACGTTTAGCAACAAGAACAATAGCAATAAATTGTCCTAAATTTGCTCGATATAATTATTTCAGAGTCTTCACTTCAGACGTGTGCCGAAGTTAGTGCGATGGTCTCAGTAGCCTGTCCAGCGACGGTGTTGCTGTGCTATCTGGCGTGGCATCTACCTAAACTAATTGACCAGCAGCAAGAAATTGGAAGCTTATTTCCTCCCTTCAGAATATTTGATGGTGAACGATATGATTTCATAATCGTGGGTGGAGGATCAGCAGGTTGTGTTGTGGCCAGCAGGTAAATGAAGAATTTGCTGCAAACTGCATCATGATATGAAAACTTCTATTTCATAAGCGGCCACGAATACATAACACATACTATGTACGAATGTTCAAATTTCCGCTTTAAAGTGTCGTGAACTCTGATCTCTGCCACGGCAGTCGCGTCATTTTACTGCTGCGTTTAACGGCCAAGAGGTGCTGAAGCTGTAAATATTGCAACAGAACTGTAAACAAAAATACTCGTGAAGATTTTGTAATTACAAAATGCATTTTCATGTGATAAGTGATTATTCGTGTGTTCTTATTGATAATTAGTTTTACTTCGACCACCTCTGTGGTCTAGTGGTCAGAGTTCCCAGCTACAGATCCAGAGATCCGGGTAGATTCCCGGCGCTATCAGATATTCTGAGGAGTGGGTCTGAACAGGGTCCACTCAGCCCCGTGAGGATAATTGAGAAGCTATTTCAAGGAAATAGCGGCTCCGGTCTTGAAAACCGAAATTAACGGCCGTGGGGATTCGTTGCGCTGACCACGTGACACCCTCTATCCGCTTAAATTGGCACTAACATTGCCGACAAGCGGCGGTCGTTCGGTCGGTATAGTTCGCTTGCGGACTAAAACCACAGTTTGTTTTTAGTTTTACTTTACTCATAAATATCTTAACTACAAGTGACTTTAGCGCTGTTTCTTATTCCCCCATTCTATATTTCTCTACAACGCGCAATAAGACTTTTGTCTGCTGTGTCTTCACCGGTTGCCAACGCCGTACATACATCATCTTCTGTGTTCCAAGGCTCCGGTCCTTGCTGGCTCTCGCCTATCTCACATCTAGCCTCGGCGTTGCTATTCGAAGTCTTATGACAATGGGGGCTCTTCCGTCTCCGCCAGGGGCGACAGTATGCGACGACCTCCGAAGAGTCTGTCTCCTCAGAGTTAGAGTTACTTTACGACTGGCGATTTACCGCAAATCAGTTCGTCTTAAGCTTGGGTTTCCTCGGGTAACGGTACCGTAATCAAGCGGCCGTAATATGACGGTGAATGACGTCACTAAAACGTTGCCATGGAAACAAAGAAACATGGTTTCCATGGCAACGTTTTAGTGACGTCATTCACCGACGTATTACGGCCGCTTGATTACGGTACCGCTACCCGAGGAAACCAAAGTTTTAGCGCCAAGCCCTTTGAGACTCGGGACAAGTATTTGTTTTTCAACTGAACACTTGCAGTAATAGTCCTTATGGAACATCATCTCTGATGAGAGGATGGTTCTATCCTTTACAAATGCTGCTGGTCCTCGCCAAACGCAGTCATTCTTATGCCCGAGTCCCACTGGACTCATGGCCATATTTTACTGTCTCAGATGCGAAAATCCCGCAACCTGGAGGGTCAGGTCCCGGTATTCATATCCTCCAAGAACAGGGTAGCACAGTTAAACCCCCCGGCACTGGGTTCCCTTTTCGTCGTCTCCTACAACTTGCAGGACTAGGGTGAAGGTATTCGAACCAGGATCCACAAGGGCTATCTCCTAAAGTCAAAGTCACATTGCGACTGACGGTCAGTCGATCAGTAAGTCTTGGTGTAAAGCACAATAGACCACTGTAGGTCGCGGTGCAAGGGCCGAGAAGGCCCACCTCTTATACATGCATTCAAGTCTTGGTGTCGAGCCCCATCTGGGGCTCATGACCAGATATTTATTACTGTTTGACAGTTATAGTCTTGTTTTGGTGGGGCGCCTTCTCTGACTAAAGGACGGGTCTGTCATGTGTATATGCTACTGGTCCTCACCAGCGTAATCTTTCTCGGGTCCGAGTCCCTTGGGACTTGTGACCATATTTTACACTCTCAGATTTGAGACTTCCCTTTTCGTTGCGACCTAGGACTCGCAGGGTCACGGTATCTCCTGTCTCGTTTGTCTTCGTAATATAGCATTGGCACGGATCCTATAGAAAATACCACTTTCCATAATTCCTCTATTATTGTCTTATGTCACTATTGGCGCGGACCCACAGAGAACACCGTTCCCAGCGGTATTTCCATTGATTACATTGCATGGCGTGACGTATTCCATTACTGTATCACTCTTTATTGTGCCATATCCTAGTAACGGATGTCTCTTCTGATTAAGCCACTGTGCACAATTAATCCAACAATCATCTCAGTATATGTATTTATCATGACTTATTTTCATGTAAGAGCAATTCTCCTGTCCATATGAAGTTTCCTCTATAAATTTTAACATATCTTTGGCCGCTTTCCAGGCTTCTACGCGTCAAATCCAATTTAGCATCCTGTACTTACTTCTTTACTGCAGAATCCTCTAAGAACCACGACCTCTGTTGCAACAGATGTCCGTTATTCTCCGTTATTTGCCTTTTTGCGTACCTCTAAAACATCGCCTCCCCACCTTTCTCCTAACATCGAGTTTACTTTCGCAATTTAGGCATCCATCTTTATTTCTCAACACGCTATTTCCACGACCAATTTATAAACTTCACACCCAAACCCATACCCATGGGACCACAGGTTTCCTTTTATTCGGTTGTGTGACCTGACTGTTTTGGCTGACTTATTAGCAGCTTACGCTCCAGCTGTCTTAGCACCACAGGTGATCAGGAGGCGCAAACCTCCCTCTAGCCTAACCTAACCTAACTTAGAGGGAGGTAGAGCCAACTATATATATATATATATATACACGAGTATAGTATAATAATTATCGTTTTTGTGGTATTTAAGGGAATTTAAAGCTCTACCGTGTTTCTAAGATCCGTACAAACTGGATATTTGAATCTGCTTTGTGCAGGTTGTCGGAGATAAGCGACTGGAAAGTGCTACTCCTGGAAGCGGGCGGGGAAGAGCCCCCACAGGTGGATGTACCGGCTTACACCCCGTTTAGCTGGGAGACCAGTGTTGACTGGCAATTCCAAACGGAGCCACATGAAGGATACTGTGGAGGAAAGTCGTGTACATGGAACGCCGGGAAGGTTCTTGGAGGAGGAAGCGTTCTCAATGGAATGATATACAACCGAGGAAATGCTCGGTCCTACGATGCATGGAAGAAACTGGGTAATGATCCTGTCACTCGTTTAATGGCTTTATGTTGTTTAATCAGTTTTTGTAGCTGTAGAATATAAAATGTGTCGAATTTTTGGCCATGTTGGAAGAAAGCTTTATATTCAATTTTAATAAAATTATCTACTTCGCGTGTAGGGTCGGGGATCTATACATCCACTCCCCCATACGCCTTCATGGCGTAGTTCTTAATTAGTTAAGCATAGGGACAACTTTACATTATCTTACTTCACTTGGCATGTAGGGTATGGGAAAAACCAATACGGCAAGTGTCTCAGCAATGTCTCTACGAACATTCACTTGGGAATAGTAGCCAGACATGTTTTCATGCGCACTGACTTCTGACTGGCGATAAGATTGTTTTCTAAACGAGGTCGATATAAATGTCGGCATCGTTGTGTATAAAAAAATTAAACTTGACATTCATAAAATAACGTACTGTAAAACAAAGAAAGGCTCCATGTGAGGCAAGAGTTTAGTGATGTCACAGATGGACACTAGGTTGCCATAATTTTAGGATAAACTAGATAAATGTTTGGATCAATTTTAAAGAAAGTTCGCTGGAACACTGACTGTGTTGAGAGAGATTTTTGGGAGTTGTCTCCAGTTTCTCCATCAATTTGACGATATTTCTCTGTAAATTATACAAGTACAGTTTCCTTTTACATCCCTTTCGATTTATATTCATTACTGTTCATCATTCGATGTTACTTGGTCTAATAGCGTCATTAAATAAACTGAAGTAAATTAAATGAAGCAGCCCAGTTTTCACAATCAGTCTATTAAAACTACAGTAATATCATGCTTTGTAATAAGATGATTGAAGACTGTAATTGAAATACATTTGGGACGAAGACGCGAAATACCTGCTTAAGAAAATTGATTCAAATTAGGAAAAGAAAGAATGTGATAAACAGGGCGCGGAATTCGATGACCTGAAAATATTTGAGAAATGACGTATAAAATGACCGAAAAAATCCAGAAAAATTACCTAACATATGAACCAAAAATGTGATATGCAGGGCCCGGATTTTGATGACCTGAAAATATTAAAAAAATGAGCTATAAAATGACCGAAAAAATCCAGAAAAATGGCCTTAAGGAGGAAAGAAAGAACACTTCTCTTCCATATTATTCACATTTCAGAAAACATATGAAGAAAAATTCCCTAAAATGGCCAAAAATGAGAAGAAATGCCCTTAAAAGTCGAAAAACTTACCAAAAAATTACCCCCAAAATGAAAAGATGATCTTAAACCTAAAAATGTCAAAAAAATTACAAAAAATTACCTACAAAATTTACATTTCTGTAACCAGCAGCTCATATCCGAGATTTATACATTTAAGAGCATCGCATGGGATACGAGGAAAAAAAGATGACATGTCATCAAAGTCCGGGCCCTGGTGATAAATAAGTACAATGATGATGATGATGATGATACCTTTTGTCAAATCAGGGAACGATGGTTGGGGATTTGAAGACGTCCTTCCATATTTCAAGAAGTCTGAAAACAATGGAGATCCCCCCATCGCTGCCAACAGCAGGTACCACGCGGTGGGAGGTCTCTTGAACGTGCAGAGGCTCCCGTACCAGGACAAGAACGCACAACTTATCGTCGAGGCATTCCGGGAGCTCGGCTACACGAGTGTCGATATCAATGGCGGCACCCAAACCGGGGTCACATTGCTGCAGTTTACTCAAAAGGATGGAAGTCGAATGAGCACTAACAGAGCCTTCATCGAGCCTTTCCGCGGTGACAGAAAGAATCTTAAAGTTGTAACGAACGTTAGAGTTACAAAGGTCCTTATTGACCCAAACAAGAAAACGGCTTATGGGGTGGAATATGCATGGGAGAAGCACAGACATATCAGAGGTAAAGTTTATGCTAATAAGGAAGTCATAGTTAGTAGTGGAGCACTAAAATCGCCACAAGTGCTCATGCTCTCTGGAATTGGTCCTCGAAGCATCCTTAGTGCAGCAGGTATTGACGTCATTGAGGATCTACAAGTTGGTCAGAACTTACAGGATCATGTTTCAATGCCAGGGATTGTATTCAAACTGGGGGAGAAACAGCAGACCCTGTCAAGCAACCAGAAAGTACTGAGAGACATTCTTGAGTATGCACGTCATCATAAAGGGCCACTTTCCGGGACAGGTTCCCTCGAAGCGTCTGGTTATATAAAGTCTCGATATGCTGATCCAGCTATCGATTATCCTGACATCCAGTATTTCATTCCGCCACAAACAGTGTTTAACACCAGCTCACGTGATGTGCGTATCACCACTCCATTTTCTGAATACAATCGACTTATGTTCCAGCCTGGCGTTATGTCGGAAAAGAGCGTTGGGTACATCACAATTAAGAAAAAGGACCCCTTTCTCCAGCCTATTATATTTCCAAATTATTTTGCAAATATTGAAGATTTGAATGTATTTATTGACGGTTGTAATTTTGTAGCCAAGAATTTGTCCAACACAAAAGTGTTTAAGGATGTGGGTGTGTCTTTAGACACAACGCCTTTGCCGAAATGTGCCCACGTAGAATTTGGCACCAACGACTACTGGGCTTGTCTTGCAAGGAACTACACCTTGACGCTTCACCATTTCAGTGGAACTTGTAAGATGGGTCCTGACAGTGACCCAACAGCTGTTTTGGACGCTCAGTTAAGGGTGCGTGGGGTTCAGCACTTGCGTGTTATTGACGCATCCATTATTCCCACATTAGGAAACTCGAACACTAATGCTCCAGTAATAATGATAGCGGAGAAGGCGTCAGACATGATCAAAGAAGCTTGGAAATGAACGCACCCGTTCCCCAAAGAGAACACGTGAGTTCAGAATGTTAAAATCAAATATACCTGTCATGGACCCTAATATAGGAGACAAATAATTACTGCATATTAATGTCACATATCTTGATATACATTATTCGAAATTGATATAATTCTTGTGGGATTAAATGATACTGGTTGATCTGTTGTTTGTTTGTTTGTTTTTTTGTGGAACGCAATAAATTTTGTTTCCTTCAGTCTGAATTCTTCTATTTTAATCATACACGTAATAATATATCTGATGGGGGACTGAATACTTCTTTATTTCAGAATATTATATTAAGTGTTGTCGAATTATGATTGAGTGGGTCTATTGGATTCATCTGGCTCACGAGAGCAATCTCTGTCGAGCTCTTGGGAACGAGATGACAAGCTTTGGGTTCTGTAGAAGATATACAAATTCTCGATAAATTAAGTGACTACTAAATTCTCGAGAAGAACTCTGCTCCATGGAGTTAGTTAGATTTCTTTATGGCTCTACAGCCCCCTTGGGCCCTGACCTCTGATTTTCAGTTTCATTATTATTTTACAGACGGTAGAATTCCTTGGATGAGTGATCAGCCGGCCGCAAGGCCTCTATATAAACTAAGGGAAAATCAAACAGAATAAACACATACACATACCAAACATCAATGACATGGTCAGGTAGTTGTATTAATTTCAGCGCTCTTGCGTCATCGACTGGAATTTTGAGGACAATTAATATTTTAGAACTTATGACGTATGACCTAATCTACAGGCCTGTTTCGACACTGGGGGAGTGACAGAAAACACAGGAACATTAGTAATTCTGTGTAGGATTTGAGGTTATTACAGCGGTAGCCTTGAAGAGTCCTGTCTCCTGGGATAGAACGCCGCGTAATGAGTTCAACCGACTGCATCGCTATGTATTCCAGAAGATATGACTTTCTGTTAGTCAGGTCTGTTGGTGGGCCATCAGGATGTCGAGTAGCGAAGTTAATTATAGTACCTCCTCCCGCTGACTCATCGCTTGCGGATTTTTCTACCATGTTCTTCCGAAACATAGGTTCACACAATATCTGCACGGCACCACAACCCAGAAGACGGCATTCTTCATAGTAACCGCCGTGAAAATCTCAAACCGTTTAAAGTTTTTTCTGATGCATTTTCCAGGTCTAATCTTCTGACGTGAGAAGTATAAGTTCATTCTGACCCTTAGAAAGGAGTGGCCTTAAGAAAAACAACTAACTAATCAACTATCTATTGAAACAGGCTGATTCTAGGGTAATCGATACTGGCCCGGTTAGACGCGGAATTCCCTGACCTTTTTGGAAGACCTCTTTAATGAGATAAATTTGAATCCACTCCACACACTCATAACTTACTTTCAGTTTTGTAACCGTTCATTCTAATTGGTGGACTATTGTGTATTAATTATACCTACATTAAGTTAATGTCAAGTAAATACCAAGAGATCCGGCAGATAGCTAACTCTTACACGCAGAAGGGACATAGTTCAAGTTTTGCTATGTGGACAGGAAGTAACATCTGGTACTTTCCTGGAATTCTGGCATTTTCAGCAAAGTCGGAAAGTCTTTGAGAATTTGAGGGCTGACAGCTTGGGACAGCTATAACTTAAAAGTGAGACGACCGGAGCCTCATCCCATGGTCGTAATGCATCAAAGGGCTGTCAACCTTAGCGTCAGGTCAGCATCTGCCAGAATCACATAGCAAAGCAACATGACTGGAAATTCAAAATTTAGGGAACCTCCTAGTTTGAAAACTTAACCAGTGGCAGAAGTGGAGGAGTAGATTTCTCTTGGAGTCTGGGGTTCATGGACCTCAGGATTCAGTGAGAGTGCATTCCACTACGAGGAGTCTTCATACAACTTTCGGCAAAGTAGGACACAAAATTTACAAATACGGCCCTTCCGTAAAAATATTATAAGTAAAGTTCTAAACAAGTGCTACTAATAGATTCATTCGTATTCAGTGAGCTGGAGGGAATTATATGATTACTAAGTGCAACGGTCTAAAGAGGTGTGTGTGATTGTAGTGAAGATTCTTCCTGCCCTGCCCGAGCCAGACCCGTATAAGACCCGGGATATGAACTCAGCTCTACCAATTACCGAACAGAACCCAGATACTCCCGTCTTTACCTACTCGCGAGACACCTAAGGGTGTACAGGAAGCGAGCTCTCGCCTACCAGCTCCAACGACCACAATTCTCCTCTCTTCCCACCTAACTTCTCTACATCCACGAGAAGAGGGAGAACGGTGATAAAGGGGAGCACAACGTAGGACCCAAGGAGGACGGTTACAGTTTTATCCTCTCATCTAAACTTAGGTTTACCTATTAGACTCCACCCACTTGCTTACCAAATAAAGTTGCATCGAAACCGAGACCAACCGATTTGTAGCATAGTGTCTCAACAAACTTTTCCGACCCAAGAACTGTATGAGGTTTAATGACGATGAATGGAAAATTTCAGGTAGCCACATGTCCTTTCATTCGGTGGGATGTCAGAGTGTTCACAAAACGAGTGCAAAACTGTAGAAGCAAACAACACTGAGATGGGCTCTGAAGTTCATTACTTTCATTGTGGCTATTGTGTTTATTACATAAATGTATAAGACAATCATATTATGGAACACTTATTCTAACTTCTCTGTTAATATGGCGTCTCGATGTTTGGTTTTTCCAGGACAATAATTCATTTCAGTACATTATTTTTTTCAAAAAAGTGGTAGAAGAAAGGCGATGGGCTAAGGGCTGTACTTATTTGTGGCTAACTTTTAGTATATGCTCTTCATAAAATACAGACTCTATGGATATGTTAATAATATACAATTGGGCTGTTCCAATACGTTAAAACATTTATGATTGGCGTGTTAAGACTCTATTGGAATTCGTAAACCAAGCTGGTTCGTGTCGTCCCTCTTATTATTTCTACTGATGGGGGCCGAATGTGCGCCGCCTTGTCGTTTTCGAAAAGAGTGTTCCTGAATGTTTTTCTGTTGTGTTTGTGGAACGCTGTGTTTTTTTGTAAGACTCTTATTAATTATCATGGATATCGTCGTCTTTATGAATTTAGTGACAAAGGTGCTGGCAGCAAAATAACACTGAATAAATTGCACATTTGTCTATTTTCAGGAAGTATTAAATACTCACATACGCTCGTGCACAATCCTGCAATGCAACCTTTAATATTAGCAAGGGGTAAAAGTCATTCTGGGTTTAATTTAAATACAGTTTTCATTCTTTTCTCATAGCAATGATTATTAATGGTAACATACTGCGGAAATTATGTCTGTCTCTTTCAATCTCAGAAATTAATTTCAGAATACAGAATTAAATTTCATACGTGAAAATGCACTAAATTATGATTACGAAATTTAACTTTCACGCATAATATATTCAGTCCTCAACGCAACTATTTTCACTTTTATTTCTCCTTCTTACCATATATTTCGGCCTCAAACGGCTATCATCAGGTTTTTTTTTGGAGTAGGCAAAAGTTTGGACTGAATGCAAATATGTTAATATCTGCAATAAATGAATATGTATTAAAAACAGGGATGGACGCCAAATAGCCAAGTTCCTAAATGGAAATTCTGTATTCTGATAACTGTTTCACTCCTAGACTATACTAAATTGTATCAACCATTCTTATACTAAAAGAGTGCCTGAATGATTTTAGAGAACTTTCTTGGTATTTACTACAGACTTACAGACCTGTCGATCTCTTGCAACAAAGTAACATGATTGGCTATAATTCCATATGAGAAATTAAGTTGCAAAGAAGCGACGATAAAGATATTGTGACATGATTGAAAGAGACAGCCGTTGCTAGGTTACTGCAGAGTAAACGGGCGACGACGCTACTAAAAGGAACCGATGTTAAGAAACGGCCGATAAAGAAAGTGAGAAAGTGGTCAATATATAAGGACGTAAGCAGAGCACACTGTTGACATCCGTTACCAGGCAACAGCTAATAAAAACATAGAAGATTTAACGTGTGCTGTAGTGAGAAATAAAATGAGCGAATTAGTAAGAACTTTACGTACAATCACTTGTTGATACTGTTTTTAAGTTTTCAATAAATCCAATTGCCAATCCAAACCCCGTGTCTTCTTAGTATTGCTTGACAATATTAGTTCACTTTTATAAATTTTAAGTGTATTATTTCTCTATCATTTCAGAACATCTCAGAAATCTACTTCAAAAAATAGTGACAGAAGATTTGACTACTTAGAGGGACTAATATTAGTCAGGTTTCTAACTGTTCATAGCAGGAATTAAGACATTTTAATATCGAAGGTGTTAAGATCATGCGAATAAGCTGGTATGTTATATTCGTAATAATTAAATCATAATAAGCCTATACTAATATTCAGTTTAGACTGCATAAATGCTTCGGTTTCGAAAATGATAAGAAAATGATCATGGGTTGTGAGTTTGTACGGGTTTTGGAAGGGTTGGTAGCAGCCAGTTTAGGTCCTATTCCATCATTTTGCGGAGATAATGAGGAAAACCTAAATCTCTGTTGATTTTCCCGGTACTTCGCTTGAAAATGAACCGGGTAAGTGCTGAATACGTATCTACCGCCACATCAACATTTCAGGGACTCTACAGAAACTCCTGATCATACTACACTTCAATCATGTAATTTATCTGGTTCATGACCATAAGTGGACTAACTGCATGTAAAGTAAATGCTGTATTTTGTAGACTACGTCTGAACACTCCAACCTTCCGTAAATTACTTTATAGTTCATTGCATTAAAATGCAATATATAAAAAACTCCGTGGTTTTAGTCCGCAAGCGAACTATACCGACCAAGCGACCGCCGCTTGTCGGCGAGACCACTCCTGTGGTCTAGTGGTCAGAGTTCCTGGCTACAGATTCAGAGGTCCGGGTTCGATTTCGGCGCTACCAGATTTTCTGAGTAATGGGTCTGGAAAGGGGTCCACTAAGCCTTGTGAAGATAACTCAGGAGCTATTTCAAGGAAATAGCGGCTCCGGTCTAGAAAACCGAAATTAACGGCCGTGGGGATTCGTTGCGCTGAACACGCGACACCATCTATCAGCTAAAGTTGGCAAATGCAATATATACTATATATATGCACATATGGCGATATGTTTCATTTCAGACATCATTATTATAGTCATTATCGAAATTTAAGGAAAATAATCAGCATTTGTAATGGTTTTATGTTCATCACTGGAAAAACGTATTATCTAGGCAATTTGTAGTGATTCAGTTACAGCAAAACTGTGATTACTTTCCGGCTGATATCTCCCTAGTCTCTGGTGGCTTGCTCATACATAAGTTGAGTACTTAAAGTTAAGTCTGTGGAACAGGAACAGGAAATGACAAAACCACTTCCGGAGGGAAAGCAAAGCATTTATGTTGCAGTGTGTCAGAGCGTGGGACAACATATCTGCGTTTGGTTGCAAAGCACACGTGCAGTGGCTCATTACGCGTTATTAAGAGATATAATCTTTTTATAATTATAAGGACTACAACCTTGGTCCTTTAATAAAAGTAAACTTATCCCTGTGCTTAAGTAATTAAGCACCACACAATGAAGTCATATGGGGGAATATATTTATTAAATATTTACTCTTAATTATATAAGCAATAGTCAACTGGAAACAAAATGTTTGAATCTGACCGGGACTGGAATTTCACTTCTTGGAAAGAGTTCTAATTTTTTCACGAATTTTAAATTTCCAATGTCAATCGAACTAACACTCGCGCCACAAAATAGTCTTATTTCAAAGTGCAAAGTAAAGCTATCCCTGTAAGAGGCCATGGGGGCTCATAGGGCTGTCAGACGTCGAGGCTCCCACATACTCTAGACAGTTGGCTCATAGATGGCGGTAAGGATGTCAATCTTACGCATCGACCACTCTTTAACCTTCAGGAAGATCCTCGGTACTCATTTCTGATAGAGACTGAGTCGATTCAAGGGCCATAGTGCGGCTGGAAGGATTAGGTCAATTGAAAAATCCAATGACCTCATTGGGAATCGAACCCGCGATCTTCCGGCTTGTAGCATTGTGCTTCAACTAACTGCGCTACCGCTTGCCTGTCTTTCAAATTGTACTATAATAAATAGGCAAGACATCGTAGAAATCATGTGAAAACTGAAAATATTAATAACAGGTCTCATATCTTTTAGAACTATAACAGCCGATCACAGAGGCCGCGAAGTCTATAGCATGAACCTTCTTCGCCGCTCGAACACTGAGATCGTGAGTTCGAATCTCAGTTAAGATATGTAAGTCTGTGCGCGTTTATTGTATGTGTAGGTAGTGACCTAGCGACGGTCTGAAGCCCGTCCGACGAGTCGTATCGACTGTGTAGAGATTAAGAGACTGAAAAAGCGGCGAAGGTCCACAAGGGCTCTCCGAAGAGTCATAGCTAGATACATAACTAATACCAGGACCAGTTACGCATCGCGATATAAGTATCAACTGATCTACAACTCAGAATCACACCATTCAGACTAAACGACTACATTTAGAGTTTTACGCATTGAAGATATAAATTCTGAGCGTTAGCAGCGCATAATTCTTAAGCATATGGCAACCGTCAATCGATAGGTCTGTTCGATAACATTATTTCAGCCTGTTCACATCAGACAATGACCAAGTCAAGGAGGATGAGATGGGCAGGGCATGTATCACGAATGGAGGAGAGGAGAAATGTAGATAGGATATTGGTGGGAAAACCAGAAGGAAAGAAACTACTGTGAAGATCAAGGCGTAGGTGGGTGTACAATATTAAACTGGATTTTAGAGAGATACAATGGAATAGTATGGATTTCATTGATCTGACTCAGGATAGGGACCAGTGGAGGCTCTTGTGAACACGGTAATAAACTTCGGGTTCCATAAAATGGTGGGAAATTCTTGAGTAGATGCAGAATTGGCGGGTCCTCAAGAAGAGCTCAGCTACATGAATAAGTAAGTAAGTTCACATCAGACGCGGGCCGACGCTAGTGTATTGGTTTCTGACGCCTGCCCAGCTACTGCATGGCTTGGCTTCTACCTAAAATAAATGGCCCTTAGTGAGAAGGTGAAAACTTGTTATCCTCCCCGAACGTTTACGAAGATGAACGACACGATTACATAACCTGCAGGATGGTCAGGTTGTGTTGGTGGCCAGCAAGTAAGCGGAGCATGCGTTGTAACGCGTGGACTGGATTAGTTCGGATCAAGAACGGGATAAGTGTTAGACTCTTGTGAACACGGTAATATACCTTCCGGTTTTACAGAATGTGGTAAATATTTTGACTGCTAAGCGACCGTCAGGTTTCGAATGACTCTGGTCCATGGATTTTATCAATTATTCTTCTGACTCAACAGAGATCAGAAAGATCCTAATACGGCGTTCTTTCCCTGTTCCACTAATCTATCGAGCAAATTATTTCTAAGGTACGTATAACACGGTTTCTTGCCACCACTCGCTAAACATTTCTTCGCTAACAGCTAAAAGGAAAAGATGTGCTCTTACATAAATCCAAGAATATTTCATTACCTGGATATTTAATTATGGAAAATTTAATATCTGACTTCAAGGATTCCGCAGTAATGTGTAGCACACGAAGGCATGCGCACTGGATTACAATCATGACGACGAACATATAAATACTCGTATATATTTCCAAAAATATAGTCACTTGCACTTGTATTTCCTTTTCAATAACAATAAGTGGAAGAACGTCACATTCTGAATCAGCTGGCAGGAAATTACATTTTATTTTCTTTGCTGTTCTTACTTAAAAATATTAAAGTTTTCGTTGTAACAGCCCGTGAAAACCCACAGGGTTGTGAGAGGTTGAGGCTCCCACATCTTCTAGAAAATAGGCTCACAGATGACGACAAGGTTGTCAGCCTTACGCGCTGTCCGCCCTTTACTTCCTAGGAAGTTTCCTGATACTCATTTCTATTAGAGGCTGAGTCGACCCCAGGGCCATAGTGCGGATGGAAGAATTAGACAAACTGAAAGATCCACCGCATCGGGACTCGAACTCGTGACCTTCCGGTTTGAGCCATAGTGCCTCAACCAACTACGCTACCGCGTACCCACGTTGTTCTTATATATCTGTCATTTTTACAAGAAGTTCTGGAAAAAAATAATCACCTAAATTTCCTTTGATACTGCACGGACCGCACAGAAAACGAAAAATTTACATGGGATACACAGACAGCAGACTGACCTCATAAGCGTCCTAACAAATATTAGTGAGGGACAGACAGGCAGAACGACAGACAGACACCCAGGAGATTTTGTAAACCCTTCTTTATTTTTTTCATGATAAGGAAAGTAAGATACAAGCTACGCCTACAGAGATAAGTAAACGGATAATTTACATGGGCAGGTCAGCCATTTTAAGGATAACTCACGATAATCTTCATAAGAAGAACTTCCAGGAAAACAAGGGAACTCGCCGTTGGAGATGGCTTTCAACGATAACGTAGGTTATGTATGAATTTCGATAGTGAGGCATTTAATCTTTCAGACGTCTTCTGATTTCATATAAATAATTTCAAATTTGTTTTCTTCAAGGATACAAAGAAAATGCACTGCTGAACCGAATCTGTTATTTATTTTTGTCTTCAGGTTTCCTCAATTTGATGAAATACGATGAAAAATTCTGTCGTCTAGGTTACGAGACCGCGCAGTCCGTGGAAAGTCAAGGGAACGTGTTACCTATCTTCAAGGCCCAAGAAAGAAACAAACAGAAAGCAGCATGAAGCACATAGCAAGCACAGCTCTACATGGCGATATATCCTAAAAGAAAGAACTCTTCATAAACACGGCTGTGAGAACTTCAAATTTTATTCATCTTCGTTAATCCAACAACCATCATAATTCCATATACACGTACAGTTGAATCTCGAACTTCGAACTTTTTAATGTTCTAAAAACTTTAAATCCGAACAAAAAATTCGAGGAAAATCCGAGTTTGAAACTAGAACAAAAACTCGAAATTCGAACAAAGAATCACGTGATCGTCACGCCTTGTAGAGAAGTGGCGCCCCAATGTCGCAATTGTGAACAGGAGTATTAACCTGTTTAATGACACTGTAAACATTTTAAAAATAGACAAAAACAAATGACATTAGACAGGTTTCTCTCCAAAGAAAAATCAATTGGTGGTAATCTTAATGAACCACAACTCTTAACTATTGGATTCCGAATGAAAGAAGGGTAATTCACCTTCCAGTGAACAGTAATATCCCTCCTACTATTATTATTGATTAATTTCTTTTACACTGGCTCTACAGCTCCCTTGGGCCTGGCCTCTAATTTTCAGTTTCATGATCATTTTACAGACGGTAGGACTCCTTTGACGGGTAATCAGCACGTTGCAAGGCCTCTACCTAAACATAGGACAACAAAAACACAGACTAAATACATACACATACCAAACATCCGTGCCTTGTGTGGGATTCGAACCCACGATCCCAGCTTCCGAGCGAGAGAACATGTCTTAGACCGCTCAGCTACCGTGACCAGCTATCGATTAATTATTACACAACATTTTTGCTTACGTACTATTATGAATAAATTATATGTAAGATAAACACCGTCTTAAGTGTAACAATTTAATTTAGTTCTTTCTTCTTTCCCCTCACTCCACACTACATGTTTCGGCCCTAAATGGCCATCATCAGGTGTGTATTCTTACGTAGCTGTTACACTGCTTGTTAAAATTTAAAATCACCAGTCTTTGTAATTGTATAAAATGTTTGTTAACCTACACACGTTAATTTTGATTTCTAATTAGCATTTTTTTTAAAACATTAATTCAAGTTAAAATATCTATAAAATTTCTGTTCTTTTCCTTTTTCAAATTTTAAAATTAAAATTTTCCTCAGGGTACATGCCCTATGTCTAAGTGCTGCAGCGGTCACTTCTTGTTTATCGTTGTTCAGGTATTGTTCTGTGTAGGCTCTCTGTGTGTGTGTCGCTGCTTATCTTTAATAATTGAATAAATTATTCAATTAATGAAATTAAATATAGTTGTTTTATCATTATTTACCAATTTGATCTTCCGAAATAGGCATTTAATATGTCTTATATTGGGTAAATTTTGGGGGACCTGGAACGGCAGCGGGAATCCGTTGCGCTGTCCACGCGACACCCTCTACCCGCTAAAGTTGGCACTAACTTCGCCGACAAGCGGCGGTCGCTAGGTCGGTATAGTTCGCTTGTGGACTAAAAGTTAGGGTTTTTTTTAGTTTAATATGCATTAATAGGACGGCATCTGCTTTAAGATTCAGAAAGAAAGAACGTTGTACAAATTCCATTAAATCACCAGAGTGTAAATGTATACACAGACGTCCTAAATGCGTTTTTAGCAATTTCCTTTATGCCAACATTTTTGTTACACCCATTTCCATCTTTACATTAAATGAAAGAAAGGCTGAGGAATTTCTAAGGAGAGTCTTCTTCTTCTTCTTCTTCACTCAGATGAATATAATGTACGTTATATTTTAGAGCAACAACTTATTGCTCCACAGTTAATTTAAGCACGTGATATCTATGCTTCCTTTGCCTGCCGTGTGTGTGTTTGTGTACGCAATATCCGATTCAAGTAAAAGCCCTTGAATTTTGCTCAAGTCAAAATTACTATTTTCACAGTATCAAAACAGACGACCACTGGACAATAAACGGAGCCACATGAAGCCACCCCTTATCTTTACTTCTTATTTAAGATTAATTTATTGAACATGCAGAGAACTTCAAGCATATGTCTTACGAACCTACTAAAATAAATTACAAGCCCAAGATTTTATAAAAATATTCATCATTCTATTTTTACAGGGATCTTAAAATGGCATTCCTATTTCTTCGAATTGATAAAGGTAAAAAAAATAAGGTTGTCAGCACTATGCCATGAAGACCTATGCGGTGTGTGGATGTAAAGATCCATGTTTCCTTGACTTTAGCACGCTCCGGCCACTTTATCCCTGGGGAAAGAGCTTAGTACCCATTGGATAGAAGGTTGGGCGGACCCCAGGGCCGTCTGGAAGACGTGGAGAAGACAAAATTCTTGATCCTACTGGGACTCGAATTAGTCCAGTCCATAGCCAGTCGCTATATGAAAATATTTTCCATTTTCACAAATCATAGCTTCTTTGTAGTAAATTTAAAAGTTTACCATGTCGCCATGTTTAATTTTGAAAAATCTTTCTCTAATGGATATGAACATGGCGACCGTACATTATCACTGTTACCAAACATGCCAGATGTAGGCCTACATGTATCACTACGCGTGCTGTACAAATGAATAGTGAAGAGATTGTTTCTGTACGAATTAAAGCAATTAATTACAATTAATATGTTGCTGGACATTATCCATCATCTTGTCTGTTAAAAAACCATCTAGTTTCTATTAAAAACACGGTTTTTTAACAGACAAGATGATGGATAATGTCCAGCAACATATTAATTGTAACAATTTACCATCATCACAAACTTTTAGATCTTATTAAAGCAATTAATGCTTAAAAATGGAGAATCAGTATTCGGAAGGTAATTACGTTGAAGTGTTTTCTCAAAGTTCACTACAGTTAGTAAAACAGATACGTTTCTTATATATTTTTTTGATTGCTAGTGGGGTGGGACTATGTCCCTTGTACTGCGGCCACTTCTGGCCTATTGTACCAGCCCCAGATGATAGGTGAGGGTGATTGTGGAACAATTGGTGGAATGAAGATTGGCAGGGGAACCCGAAGTACTAGGAGAAAACCGGCCCCAGCGCCACTTGTCCACCACAAATCCCACTTGACCAGATCCGGGATCGAACCCGGGCTGCCGCGGTGGGAAGCCAGCGACTAATCGCTTGAGCTATGGCGCGGCCCATTTCTCATATAAATATTCATAATAATGACATTATGGAATATTTATTGAGACTTACTACCCTTCTTCGATTCTAAAATATCACAAATTAAAAGAATAGTGAAGCATATCAAGCATTAATAGCAAGAAATAATTTATTTTAACGTTTTCTTCGACCATATATTTTCTAGGGTGAACGGAACAAATAGTCTTTACGGCTTAAACGCTAGTCTGGGTAGTGAAAACCCCGTTTTCGTATCCTCCTCAACTTCAAGGCTACGGTTTCTGAACCAGCGCCAAGATGGCGGGCTGGTGGATGCAAATATAAAGCACTCGAATGGGGCGGATTAACGGCTCTGGGGCGAAGAAGTTTTGTTGCAGATCTGGGGCTTAACCGGACGCGAGATCATTCCTGGCTGCGAGGCAGACTGGCGACTCAGAGCAAGATTCACAGATTAACCAGAGACATAACGAGGTAAGGCACAGCAGATGTAAAGGAGATAATATTACGTATGTAGTTATGAGTGCATTTTCTAATTTCTTTGCACGAAACTTCTATAACAGAACTATGAGGGGTTCGTGTTTTATTTTCCCATGTTTCAAATCAAGATCTATTGAAAGGATCCCAAAGAAATTTACTAATATTTGAAGGTTTATGGTATTGATTTACTTACTTACTCACGGAGCTGAACCCTTCTGGAGAAGCCGCCAATTCTGCAGCTACTCAAGAATTTCCCAGCATTTTATGGAACCCGAAGGTTCATTACCGTCTTTACAGGAGACCTCCACCGGTCCCTATCCTGAGCCAGATCAATCCAATCAATGACATCCCATCCTATCTCTCTAAGATCCATTTTAATATTGTCCACCCACTTACGCCTTTGTCTTCCCAGTGGTCTATTTCCTTCTGGCTTTCCCACAAATATCCTACACACATTCCTCGTCTCCCCCATTCATGCTACATGCCCTGCCCACCTCATCCTCCTTGTCTTGATCATTCTAATTTTTGGAGAAGAGTATAAGTTATGAAGCTCCTCATTATGTAGTTTTCTCCAACCTCCTGTCACTTCATCCCTCTTCGGTCCAAATATTCTCCTCAACACGCTGTTCTCAAACACCCTCAGTCTATATTCCTCCCTTAATGTCAGAGACAAAATTTCACACCCATACAGAACCACAGGCAAAATTATAGTTTTGTATATTCTAATTTTTATGTTTTTGGGCAGCAGACGAGAAGACAGAAGGTTGTGAACTGAATGGTAGCAACCATTGCCCGAGTTCAATCGCCTCTTAACTTCCTCCTGAATCAGGTTTCGATCTGTTATCGTCGTTTCCAAATATCTCAATTGTGCCACATTTTCAAAAAATCTGTTTCCTACCTTTATATCATCATTTTGCCCTGCATTTTGGCCACGAGACAGCAACATATACTTAATTTCCTCAGTGTTTACTTCTAGACCAACCTCCTTATTTGGACAATTAAAGTTTGTGTGTCTTTCTTTATGGTATCACCCAGTAGATTCACATCATTGGCGTAGACCAACAGCTGATGTGTCCCGTTTAATTTCAGTCCCACCTGGTTTCCCTGGACCTTCCTAATGGCATATTGTAAAGCAAAGTTGAAAAGGAGTGGCGATAAAGCATATCCTTGTTTTAGACCATTTTGGATAGGAAATTTATCAGAAAAATATTTACGTACACGGACTTTACTAGACGTTTCGTTTAAACACATTGTAATCAACCTAACTAGTTTCATGGGTATCCCAAACTCTATCAGAATATTGTACAATACTTCCCTCCTAACAGAATACTAGGATTTCTTGAAGTCTAAGAATAGCATGGTATTGATTAAATTCTCTAATTCCCCGTCTTCATATAACGCTTAGATATTTCATATATTAACTGATGGGTATATTCACAGTGTGTAATGATACTTTTGCACTGCTTCTATCTTCGGCGACGAACAAGTCAGCAAGCAACAAACAAACATTGGGATTCTGCTTGCTTGGTCTGCTTATTCTTCTGTCCTGAAGATGGGGACACTGCTACTTTTCTCCAAAACTATGGACAATCTCCAAGAGACCATGTGACATGAAATCCCAGATTGATGCACGGTTCAGCAATTAGATAATTCTTTAAATTGGGATTCTTAAGGTATGTAACTAAATCCATGGTGCAGAGATTTCCTTGAGAAGCCGATATTTATTCAGGCAGTCAAGAGGTAGAAGTGAGGTTCTCACAGAGGTGGTTATGAAGAGTTCTATATTCTGGAATATAACAAAAATACTTTTCTGCTTGCTACCTGATTCATGCATAATTCTTGTTTAGTTTATTTGTAAACCCTGAAGATGAAGCGATGTGTTCCTCCGAAACGTCAGTTGACTTTCAAAGGATTGCAAGGCATTATATCCCACAAGGTAGACTCCTTCAGATAGTCAAAATGTTTCTCATTTTAATGGAACCCGAAGTTTTGTTACCGAGTTCGTCTGAGTCCACAGGGGGCCACCATCCGGGTAGGACTGCAGTCGTAACCGTTCGCATGAAATTATTCGCTTTCGTTTCCGAATTTCTCTTGTGAGTAACAAGTTTGAGTCAGGTCCGGTGCTCTCCAAACTAACTCACCTAACTTGCGTTCTATTAAATATTTACCAGATCAAATAAAATTTCAAAAGAACCTGTGAGATACCCATATTTTTCGGGTATGTTTAAAATAATGGAAATTTGATATTTAGATATTATTGAGGGAAAGTGATCATTCAAAACTAAAATGAATTTTCTGAAGTGCCTTTAATTGTAGACTACATCACCCAATACAAATTTCATATAAATATACTGACTAGTCCCGGGGTTGTACTCTTCATACTGACGCATAATCTTTATACAAAATTCTCGCTCTTGTCTATATGACAATCACCTTTCACGTTCTATGAAAGACAGGAAATCTCTTGATCAAAGGAGCCACTAACAGGTTCTCAAGAATGCTGTATGATGTAATAGTTCGTTGCTAATGGTCTTCACAACACCTCTACTCACTGAATTCCTGAAATTCTTTGACTGCACCATAAAAATATATACATAGGCTTGTAGATAACCAGTAATCATTGTGGCTTTATTCCAAAATCTGCACAAGAGACAGACGTAAAATTATGTCTTTATAGGTCCCTAAATTGTCACATAGAACAAGATTTCAAAGTGTGAGCCAATTCCCGCAGTTGTCCAGCCATGGAGACAAAATATCGTTCCATGCAGAAGCAAATTTTTGTATTTTTATAACTAAATAAGGGAAAGTGCGCTTCATTTCGAAGATAAAACTGTTAACGCTTGACGCTGATCATTCTGAGCCCTTATTTATTTGGAAGATTATAGATGACATGAAATTTATTTTAATTAATTCTCGGTAATTTTTATTTCAAAAAGTCTTATGTTTCGATATTACTGGAAATGTATCGTGATCTTTAATATCGTATTTCATTGTCTGGGACTTGAAATACGGTGTTTATGTTGAAATTCCTAGATTTTGGCAGAAACAAGAAATCCGGAGTTATGACATTTATGATCAGTCATAAAATTTAGCTCGGGTACAGGGAACCGGACGCGCCTAAAAGGACAGGTCAGAGCTTGTTACAATTGCCTGTGAATGAGGGCCAGTATGATTGGGTTGCCTCATTCAAGCTTCCCATGGAAGATGGGATGAAATGTATATGAAAACACCATCTTTCGTATTCCCGGCGTGGGGGTGCAAGCCATTCCACAAAAGGGGACTTTCACAATAGATTCCGAACTGAACGGACGTGACCTTGCACGCTCCGAGACATAGCCTGCCGATAGTAACTCTGTAACATACAGCACAAGAATACATTAATTTAACAGTGTGGTGAATTAGCAGGTAAATAAACGTTAATTGGCTCAACTATTAGAAAAACGCTTTCTGCGGCATCGCTACCCTGAGACCCATGCAAACCGACCCAGCTAGTTTCCCGTACCTATACCGATCTTCCTTAGTTTGATCTGTGAGAACAACTTCCAGTAGCCATCATACACTGTCCTAAGGAAGAAACAGGTGTAGCAGGGATAGCACCATTCCGACTGCGCTGATACAACCAAAGGCGAGAGGAAAAGAGCGGTGTTACGCTGTCTCATCCGTGTCCGAAAGCTAGGTCACTGAAAAAGACAAACGAACAGCAACAAACAGAACAACATTGAAATTCGATTTCAGTTGTTCCTTTCGTTGTATATGAACAGATTTAACCAGATGTTACCAGAAGTCTGAACGTAAGACCACAATGGGATAAGGAAACATAGAGAAAACTGAATATTAAAATTGACTATGATTTGTTGATTCAAAATTCGGACGCAACAATTCTCCGTCCTATCTCAGTTTTGTGTACTGAATTTCTGGCCAAACACAGATTTCTTCATGTTTTTCTTGCCATTTTTTAACTTTTCTTGAATTATTACAATTTTCATCAATCACAATGTTTGAAAATTGTATTTTATTAATAAATAAATGCTGAGCACACTGGTCGCACGTTCTGAGGCATGAAATGTCTTTGCCAGCTCGAACGCTGAGATCGTGGGATCGAATCCCACTCAAGACATAGATGTTTGTGTTGTCCTGTGTACGTAGCAAACTTGCGCCGGGCTGTTCCCTCGTCCAAGGAGAACTACCGACTGTCTAAGATTAAGAAGCTGAAGTGAAACGAAGCGTTACGCAAATATCCTATGTTCCAAGTGGGAGCAAGATGAATAGATTGATAGACAGACAGACAAGCAAATTAATAGAGAGACATAGATAGATAGAGAGAATACTCCTTTTCGTTAAAATGACGCAGTTATTTCAAACGTAGTAATAATGTTATATTATATATATTTCTTTTGGGGCACGCGGCAGCGTAGTTGATTGAGACACTATTGCTTAAAGCCGGAAGGTCACGTGTTCGATTCCACATGTCATTGGATTTCTCAGTTCACCTAATATTTCCAGCCGCAATATAACACTGGGGTAGACTCGGCCTCCAACAGAAATGAGTACCAGGAATCTTCCTGGGAGGTAAAGGGCGACCGGAGAGTAAGGCTGACAAACTTACCTCCATCTGTGTGCCGATTGTCTAGAAAATGTGAGACCTTCGACATTTCATAATTCTATGGGCCTCCACGGCCTGTTACAGGGACAGCTTTATATCATATATATATATATATATAACATTTAGCATAAATGCTTCATGTGTTAAATATTTTGGTTGTTACTTTTGCAACTGAAGTACGATTTACTCAAAGAAGTTTATTTCGTACGTGCTATCAATAACAGGGGAAACTAGTTCCGCTGTTTAAGTAACTTGCAAATCCAATTAAAGTTTACGAGATTCGAAGATACCACGATATGCACTACACTGTGATATTCTCGGTTATGACACAGAGTATTCTGGTAAGTTTCTAACGCCATTTAGGAACACCACAATGCCGTGCAGAACCCCTAGCCTCAAGGAGGGTCATTTTCATTTGCTGCATAAATTATTACGGCATATAGGTGCCATCTGCACAAAAGTAAGAATAAAACAAGACAAAACAGTGTAGGAATTAATTTACTGTCGTTACATTTTTTACTAATACGCTTCTAGTTCTTAATAAATCATCATCAGATACTTCTAAAAACAGAAATAATTATGAATAGGTTAAAAATATTTCAATAAAATGGGACTATTTTCAGACTGAAATATTTTGGCGATAAAAGGTTGAAATACTTTTAAAACTGAAGAACAGATTACGTGTGATTATGTGTTTATGATATTTGTGTAATGGGGTGAGTGTTGTGTGTGGTTAGATGGATGTGTTCGTGTGTTTTTTGTGTTTCAATAAGGAATTTCTTGTTGACTGGAGGGTTCCATGTAACTGGGTGACAGAAGGTGTGGATGCTTTACTGTTTCTAGCGGACTTTTAGGTTTCTATTGCAGCGGCTGCAGTTAACACAACAACTATTTTTAATTATGATATACAATTTAAAAAAATACACAACAATTAAAATACAGAAACTATTGTAAGGCGACTTGAAGGCTGTCTACATTACTGTACAGACTCTAAACTAACGCCATTGTGCTTCCCGATTCTGACAATTATTGTGGCCTCCAAATAGAAAGAAAACTCACCCAAGAAACAGAGGACATGTCCTTGTCAGACTGCTGACTACTTTCAATTGGAAGAATGGAAACAATACACATAAGAATACATGCGAAAATAAATAACAAATTTGGAGGCGGAATGGCCCCTAACTTCCAGTTGCGTGATGGTTGCCAAGCAACTCTTTATAAGTTAAGGATTATTTGTTGACTTCCGCATACCCAAGCACAATATCCATTGGGGTAAGTGGCACGGGCATGAAGCTCACCACTAACTCCATCTAGTGTCGAGGTCAAAAATAATGGAGCTGTACCTTCACACCTTCATATGTATGCATGGAGTAGTGCTTAACTAATAAAGCACAGGGACAACTTTATTATTATTATCATGATCATCATAATCGTTACAATCATAATATTGTATTTAAGGTTTCTTGTTCAGACTTCTCGTATAATTTTATTTGGCTTTTAATATTAAGTTCTTTGCTTATTTTCTTTCATCCTTTGTCATGTCTGATTACGCCTTTTCTATTCATTTTCTTCAGTTTTGTCTGTAATTAGTTTTGGCTGCTGAGGGAGTAGTTATTCATTGAACTTAGCTGAATTATTCCCATGCCATTCCTGAACATCCGTATTAGAATAATTTCAATTGATTCTTAAATTTCAGCCAGAATTTCTGTTGATATTAAGCGTCCATAAAAATTGTTATCTACCATTGAAACAGATCTCCGATTTAGACTGCAAAGCAACAACATGCTTTCGCCGCATTCTCTTTTAAATTACTCTTATTCTATTATGGGAATGGGGCTGCATCATCTGCAGTTAATGACCAAGAATGTCAATTCATCATTAGAAATTTAATATACTGTAGCGTATATAGCCGTGATATGCAACGATCGTGAGATGGGAGGTTATACCGGAACCGTTTCTGGGCAACGGCTGGGCAAACACGTTCCCACTGCAACGGGGGAAACGGAGTGTTGTCTACGCCGTCCGCGAGGAGCAGTTATAAAAAGTAGGGAATTGGGGCGACCAGTCAGTTGAGCTCTGCAAGTGAGGCTGAGAAGAAATGGCGCTATAATTAAGTTCATGCCGGTCACGGTAGCCGAGCGGTCTAAGGCATGCACTGTCTTCGCTCGCTCGGAAGCCGGGATCGTGGGTTCGAATCCCACTCAGGGCATGGATGTTTGCGTGCGTTTTTCTGTGTTTGTCTACAGGTAGAGGCCTTGCGACGAGCTGATCACTCACCCAAGGAGTCCTACCGTATGTGTAAGATCTAGAAAAACTGAAGTGAACGGAGTTCATGGAGGTAGGCCTAGGCCCACTGGGGCTATAATGCCAAAGGGGGAAAAAATTAAGTTCATAGTTGGGAGTTGAGTTCTGTACGGGAAGTTCTGAAGATAGAACTTGAGCGCGTGAAGGTGTAGAATCTTCACTGATAGATGCCGTTTCCAGGGAACGGCTGGTGAAGACACAGCAGGCTGGAAAAGACATAGCGGGTGCTGTGGTGATTTGTAAAGTGTGGAGATTAACGATAGAGCTGTAATTACTTGTACATCGTAATTCCGAGTTGTGTGTATAAGTGGTCAATACATCCGTTCACCAATCCACACCCCGTCTATAGTCACAGACCATAAAATCGTGACGATATATTTCAACATACTTCCGGTATTCATAATTCAGCGGGAAATTCGAACATATTTATACAAAACTATTCTTCCGCAAAGTAACGTAAGGCATGACTCATCCTGGTTCGTGCAATAGCTGTGCATTAACATTCGAGTGCATATTTTACCAAGGAGGACGCGTAAGTAATTTTATTCAGTGTCTGTAAAAGTAAAAGAAAGCATCTGTGTACATTCTTCTCTCCTAAAGATAGACCTTCGTTTCTGGGACACACTACGTTCTGAGGATGCTAACAATGTTGTTTAGGATATCAGGATCTCACATCGGTGGTTATGAAGAGATACATCTTCTGAGATAAAACGCCATGTAGTCTGTTGAAAGCCAACCGAAGTTTCGGAGGAATATTTGGCCTCCATCTTCAAGATAGAAAAGTAAACCAAGTAAGAAGACATAGCTCTGCTTGTCACCTGTTTTCACGCTGGTTCCTTGGTTTGTTTAATCTTCGATCTTCAAGGTGGAGGCGACATGTTCCTCGAAATGACGGTTGACTTTCAACGGATTACAAGGCGTTATACCCCAAAACATAGAATTCTTCGGCAAAGTGTTAGTATACAACAAGTCTTACAGCTTCCTGATATACTTATTTCAGACACTGCTGTAATGATGCCTGCTTTCTGTCCAGTAGCCATGATCCTCTGTTACATGGTGTGGCTTCTGTCTAAAATAAATGGTCCTGAGGTAACATATGACGATCTACCTTCTTTGAACCTTCAAGACGGTGAAAGATATGATTTCATAATTGCAGGCGGAGGATCAGCAGGCTGTGTTGTGGCCAGCAGGTAAGTGAAATCACCCGCTGGGAATCACCTACAGGACTATAAGTCTTCACATCTCAGACATCAGTAATTATTAAAAAGAAAGCAGTCTTCAGGGATTTGGCACTCTGTATATGTGGTGTTAACCGACGTTTCGGAGGAACGTATCGCCTCCGTCTTCACGGTAGAAGGAAAAATATAAGAAATCTGCAAGCGAAGAGACCGTGAGAACCGGTAAAAGTNATTATTGTTGCTATGATGACTGAGGTTCGCACACAATACGTACATCGATAAAACTCGTTACCAAATTGTCGCAAATTTCTCCTTTCTGATCGCATTTCCTGGGTTCAAGTATTTTCTGTAAGAATTTCTGTTGAAATATCTTTAATATCTGTTCTCTCAGTTTAGTGAATGAAAAATTTTGAACCCATGAATACAGTAAGTTAATTTACAGTTCGGTGCAGAATGTCGATAATTTGGCTTAATTTATACTGCATTTATTTCCAATTTAATTAATTGTTTCATATTATCACGTGTCAGTGACTAGGCACGGGATTTGAATTGGTAATTTGGTTTATTAAATACTTATAAATCGTAACTATAAGTAATTACAACGATCTCGCTAATTCACGTAATTGATTTATCACTACAGCACACACCAAGACTTCTCTAAATTTGCTTTATCTAGCCGGTGCTAGGTTACGGCTCCCAAAAATGTAGAGCCCTCAGCTTCCGTGTTCACCTCCTTATCAGGTGGCGACTCTTTCACAGCGAACCTTTTGACTTACTGACTGACTGCTAAATAGCTGCTGACCCTCGCCAGCAGAGTGATTATTGGTTCCGAGTCACAGGGAACCAATGATCACATTTTGCCGTCTCACTAACTCATTGCAAGCCAATGTCAGAATCAAAGATATGTTACGACCGACGGCCAGTCGGCCAGTTTGTTTTGATGTCATACTACATTTGGGGTCCAAGACCAGATTTTTTGTGCTGTCAGACAATTGCAGATTTACCGAGAGCACCCACTCTGACAAGAGGACGGGTCTATCTTTACGATTGCTGCTGGACCTCGTCAGCGCAGTCATATTTACCACGGTAAAAATCAGTAGTACATGTCACCTATATTTATATTTTTTACAGAGTGGAATTCTATTTAGTCAGTTTTCAAGAATCCGGTTCCTTGTGGACACTTACTATTTACAGTTTTATATTTAACTCTAGTATGTACAAAATAGACAAGGCTTGGCATAGCAGATCAATGATGCACATCCAGGCACGGCCTGGAGATTCATAACGAGCTGCAATACTATCAGTCTCTATGCGGAACCCCGTGGCATCTTCTGAAACAAGGGGGGCCAAGTGTACACGGTTGTAGCGAATGCCTTTTCTGACTGGAATGACAGTTCCGCCTTTTCTGTCAGGGAAGCGGTCGGTCAGATAAATATGATAATTTGGGATAAAAATCTGTCATATAGTTCCAAATGCGTCTGTGAGGGCAGAGTCATATCTATGTGTAGTTCTTGCAAATGCTTTCTGAGCTCATAGCGCTTCCTCGTAATGTGGGGCCTATGAATTCTGGCGTTCATTTGCCTTCATCAGTTTTAATACATATTTTGTGATGGCCGCTATTCTGTCTTGTTCTGACTCTGCCCCGTTGAGCTCTGTCATGATCTGCTGAAATACCGTTGTGACTACTGTGAACATGTCTTTCAGTGACGAACTGTTAGGAGCCTGAGCGGACTGACTTGGTATTTACTGGTTGTGCCACAAAATAAAGGGTGTAGGCCTCTGCAGCTGAGGGCGGCTGAGGCTACTGCTCAGTACCCGCGCGAAGGATAGTCCTGGGCCGGTGTGGCTGGAAGAGAACGCGGCCTTGGGCGCTCTCCACGACCTTCCCTTCCGCATGTCTTCCTTGGCGTGCCTGCAGCCTCGACAGTTGGAGGGATGAGGTTCCTCTCCGTCCACCAACTTACAGTTGCATCATGTAGCTATCGTTTCTGCATTTCCCTTTTCCTGGCATAACTCATTGCAAGTCAAGTCAAGTCAAGTCAAGTTTCAGTTACAACTGACGGTCAGTCAGTCTGTATGTCTTGGTGTCGAGCCCCAGCTGGGGCTCATGACCAGATATTTCTTTTTTGAATGAAAGTTACTGTCCTGTCCATTGGGGGGCGCCCTCTCTGACGAGAGGTCGGGTCTGTCATTTGTTAGTCAGTCTGCAGTTAACAGTCCATTGTCTGTATTTACACATATACAATTTGATATATATATATATATTTTTTTTTTTTATAACAATATGTACAAGGCCTCTGTCAGTCCAGGCTCAGTACAGCAGATTATGCCCCATTACTAGTATTCGCCACTACGGCAGTTTAGTCACTTGAACGGTCGTATGCCTGACCGCCGCCAAGTTTAAGCCTCTTATACTTTCTATGTCGGGCTTCGCCTTGACCAATATTACGAACATTCTCATTATCATGATTTTGTATGACTTCTGCTTGTTGCCTGCATAATTTTGTTATAAAGTCATATACGTATGGGATTTTGAATGCCATGTGCAGTTCGCGGATCGGTGTGCGCCTTGGAAAATTGCCAATGGTGCGGAGAACCTTGTTTTGCAGGCGCTGCAATTTCACTAGATGGGTGTCTGCCGCAAACTCCCAGGCGGGACTAGCATAAGTCATTACGGATCTAATGAGAGCTTTGTGGAGGGTCAGTTTAATGTTAGCGCTCAGTCGCTCAGTTTTGAATAGGGAATATACTCTGATGAATGTTCTGAAGGCCTTGGCTTCGATCATTTCTATGTGTAATCTCCATGTCACTCTTTTATCGAAGATTACACCTAGATATTTTGCGCTATTTACAAATGGAATATTTCTTCCATTTAGAGTAAGACAAGACTCAGGCGGTCGACGACTACGAGAGAAGTAGATCCCCTGAGTCTTGTCCTCATTAATTTTTATATTCCAGCGCTCACACCAGGTCTCCATTGAGTTGAGACCGCGCTGGAGTTTTCTAACAATAAAACCCTCTTTGCGATCTGTCGCATATAGACAGGTGTCATCCGCAAAGAGGGCCAGGTGAACTCCTTGAGTTTGGGGGGCATCATTTATGTACAAATTAAAAAGAGTAGGGGAAAGGACAGAACCTTGTGGCACCCCTGCTTGCATTTCCCTTGGCGTTGACATTTCGCCTTCTACCGAGACCCTGAATTTACGATTAGAAAGGAAAGACCCAATAAGTTTGGTTAAGTTGTGTGAAAATTCCAATTTTGATAACTTATACAGCAAGCCTGAGTGCCATGTGGTATCAAAGGCTTTTTCGATGTCCAAGAACACTGCAGCCGTAGACATTTTATTGTTGAAGTTAAGGGTCACGTGGTCCGCCAGCCTCATACATTGCAGAGTCGTGCTGTGACGTGCACGAAAACCAAACTGGCTTGCGTTGAGCAGGCCTCTGTCCTCAATGTGTTTCTTGAGGAATTTCAAAATTACTTTTTCGAATAGTTTTCCTGTCGTGGACAGGAGGCTGATTGGACGTAAATTTTGAGGAAATTTCGGGTCTTTACCGGGTTTTGGTAAAGCTATTATTTTTGCTTCCTTCCAAGTATTTGGAAAATGCGAGAGCCGAAAGCAATGATTGAATAAATGCGTTAGGTGAACCAATGGTCGTCTTGGAAGGTGCCTGAGGCATTCATTTGGGATGCCGTCAATTCCACAGGCCTTTTTTAATTTCAGGGATTTTATTAATTTCTGAACGTCACATGGTCTGATCTTTTGAGGGGGGCTGTCGTCAACGGTGTCTAGCAGAGCTTGAGCTCTAGCCTCCACCCGCCGTTCATGGTTTTCGCTGCACAGGTCATGTGGCGTGAACTGAATTTCTAAATAGTTAGCAATTTCGTTGGCTTTTTCTGAAGGATGAAATTTAAGACCAGAAGAACCATGAATAGCAGTTGGTGCCCTTGGTCCGTCTCTCTGAAGGAGGGACTTCGCAATGGGCCATATAGCCTGAGGTGTGACTTCAGCGTTACCTAATTTTGTTTCCCACCGTTCAAGTGCCTTTTTTCGGGTCATTCGCCTGATTGCTTTGGTGACCCAATTGACTGCCGTTTTACATGCTGGATCCCTGGTTTCTTGCCATAATTTTCTTTGCCTCTGCTTATACTTTATCAAACGATCTAGGCCAGGTAGATCGTTGTTTATGTCCGAAAGTGTAACTTTACTTGTCGACAACCTATATGCCGAAGCAATAGAGGCTGCAAATTCGCGTGCCGCTTTATCGGCTTCTACCCCAGACTTAATTTCTAGTTGAGGTGATATTAACTCAGAGGCGAGACTTTGAAACCGCTCCCAATCTGTAATTTTCTCAATAGGTTCCGAAAGATTCCTAATCTTAACGTGATCCAGTATGTGGAATGCTATTGGTAGGTGATCTGAATCCAAAATATCAGAGACGATGACATCTGACACTCTGATATTTTGGTGAACCACAATGTCCAACACGTCACCATTACCCGCAGGGGAATAGTGAGTGGGGCACTGTGGCGCTGAAATTTCGAAGTCACTCCTATTAAATAAATCAATGAGTTTCAAGCCTGAGGGGTTTGAGACTCTGCTATTCCAGAATGGGTTCTTAGAATTCAGATCACCTGCCAAGATTGACTTACGTCTAAAGCTTAAGAGCTCAGTGATGTCAGCATCACTCCAGGCTCTGCCTGGAGATTTATAAACAGCTGCAAGTAGTACTTGGCTGTTACCAATTGGTATGCAGACCCCTGTCGCTTCTACTGAAACAAGGGGTGGCAGGTCTACATGGTTGTGGGGAATGCCTTTTCTAACTGCAACGGCAGTTCCGCCTTTTCTGCCCGATTGGCGGTCGGTTCTGTAAAAGTGGTAATTTGGAATAAAGAACCTCTCATGAGGTTTCAGATGTGTCTCTGAAAACAGGGCCACATCTACGTGTAAGTCTTGCAGCTGTTTACTGAGCTCATAGCGCTGCCTCCCAATGCCATTCGCATTAAATGCTATGACTTTGAGGGGCCTATGAACTCTAGTGGCCATCTTGCTTCATGAGTTTGAGTACAATTTTAGTGATGGCCAATACTTTTTCATCTTCCGTTACTGCACCACTGACCTCTGTCATAATTTGCTGCACTATAGTCACTACTCTCAACATATTGTCGAGAGATGGATTGCTGGCGTGAGGAGCCTGGATTGACTGACCTGTTTCTTTCTGCAGTGCAGGGGCCGGTGCGGTCTGCCTCCTTGTTGTGGGTGGAGCCACTGGGACCCGGCTTTCCTGGGGGCGCTGCTGCTGTTCTGCTGTAGCGCCTCTGAGTGCCGCCGCGAAGGAGACACCTGGTGTGACCGTGGTTGACGAGAACACCCTCCCGGCGGTAGTTGTGGGCGTTCTCCGAGCCTTCCTTTTCTGTTGCTCCTCCCTGGCATGTTTGCAACCCCGATAATTGGCGGGATGTGGCTTTTCTCCCTCTGCCAATCGGCAGTTGCAACATACCGGGGTGGACGCAGAGTTCCCCTTTTCTGGGCACTCCTTGTGCAGGTGGCCACCTCCGCACCACAAACAACGTGGGGGTTGTTTGCAGTTCGCCCAGACGTGGCCGAACTGCTGGCAGTTGTGACACTGGGTGAGCCCATTCTGCCCTCTGTACGCCTCTACCCTGATGGCAATGTGGCAGAGGTTGGTCAGCCGGAAGATCTCCTGAGATTTGTCCGACCGGGAAAGGGTGATGAGGAAGAGGGGGAGGTTCCGGACTGTCCTCTCCTCCGAAGGCGACCCACGGGTCGACGTCATTTGCTTGACGCTCACGACGTCAAACCCAAGGGTCGTTAGACCTTCGGAGATGTCCTCCGCAGGGGTGTTGGGAGGGAGGTGGCGGATAACCGCTTTGATCGGCTTCTCAGCCTTGGGGAAGAAGGTAAAGTGCGGGAGTTTACTGGCCTCCAGGAACTTTCTGGTCAGAAGGAAGTCAGCCATCTCCTTCATGACGATTCTGGTTCCGCTCCTGGTGTTGCGGAACTCAAAATCGCCCGAGACTATCCCTTTGATTTTCCTCTGCAATTGTATCAGGTTTGTTGCAGAGGTGAGTACAATGGGAGGCGGCCTACCTGACTTGTTTGCCGATGGCTGCCCCTCTCCTGGCTTGTCGGATGTCTCCTCCGCGACGTCCATTGCCGATGTCCTTAGTGGCGCATAGAAGTTTTTAGTCGTCACTTCAGCCTGGGACTTTACTCTAGGGTCTCTCGGGCTTGGTGACGGCTTGAGTTTTTTGGTCTGTTCTTCCGAGGGATTTCGCTTACGCCTCCTTTGCTCGCGAAATTCCTCGATAGATTCAGATGGTTCGGGCAGTAGCGACTCTCGCAATTCCCTATGGGTGGTAGCATAGAGACGGAGCAGGCCTGTGAACAGGGCCTTGCCGTCGAGGTGCCTACAGAGAACCGACCTCTCGTCCTCAGACTTACTTAATAGCTGGGTCCATACCGCGCCGTTTCCGTTAATGGAGGGCGAGGTATGAATCAGCCGCCCTATTGTTCGTAAGCCCTGGCCAAGGAGGTCAATGTCCTCTTCGCAGCCCGGGTTGTTACTTTTCAGGCTTTCGTGATTCCTCTCGTAGGAAGCCACGATAGCCCTCCAGCGCTCTTCACAGAGTGTAGGCTCCGTCATTTCGCCTGCTAGAGACGGGACGGCCCCACCACCGATACGCCAGCCACAGACTCCTTTGATGGTCGCAGACAATCTCAAGTCGAGTCGAGTCAAGTCAAGTCACGTCAAGTCAAGTCTCTCACAGCAACCAACTGCACACACACGATCCAATTTGTTGAATCCACAACTCCAATAGCCCCTGTCGCAGACACTCACGTCGCTGACCTAGGACTCGCCGAATCTCACACTAATCCGCAGCAATAATATCACTGCTTGCCAATCTCTCTAACCCATCAAACAGACAATCCCATCCATCAACCGAATCCACCTCCTATCCTCAACCCAGTCGAATCGGCTCGCTATCTTCGGCTCGTTCGAAGACTAACCTACACCACAAAATTTTTCGAGGTCAAGTCAAGTCAAGTAATCTAACCAATCACTCTACCTCAACTCGGATGTAACTCATTGCACTAACTGTGTTCTCCTCAAATAACTTCAGCACGGACCACATAGAAAATATCATTTCCAACAATTCCTCAATTTCCGAGTCAAGTGCTCATTGTCGCGGAAACTTGTTTACCAGGTCATTGACACCTAGCGGACAGTATAATCACTTCATAATACCTGTATTAACATAATTCAAGCACTGCAGTTTTCGCATGAATATTTCCACATCGTATTTGTGTCTCTTGTGCAGTTTGTCTGAGATAAGCGACTGGAGAGTACTACTCCTGGAAGCGGGTGGGGAGGAGCCCCCACAGGCCGATGTACCGGCCTTCGTGGGCTTGAATTTAGAAAGCAGGTTTGACTGGCAGTTCCAAACGGAGCCACATGAAGGGTACTGCGGAGGAAGATCGTGTACATGGAAGGCCGGGAAGGTTCTCGGGGGAGGAAGCGTTCTCAATGGAATGGTATACAACCGAGGAAATTCTAGGTCCTACGATATGTGAAAGAACTGGGTAAGAATCCTGCGTGTTGTTTATTTTACCTTGCTGTACCAGGTGTTAAGGTTATGAAATATAGTACGTGACATAAAGTGACGAATCTATGGATGTGGTGAGAAGCATTATAATAATGCTTTAAGTAATGATTTACTTTTACGTAGAATGACCGATACATAATTAATACAGGTGGTTTTTCCTCCGAGATTGTAGTCGGGTCACTTATACACTTAGAGCCAGACATATTTCCAAGCCTTCTGATTGCACTGATAGGTGACAGGAATAGTTTCGAGGTTGGAAACTCTCGAGTTGACTATTATAGCAAGTGGTAAATTTAGGAAATACGCGTGAAAAGACTACGTCATAACACGGCAATGTTGTCAGCATTAGTTAGAACTAAAATTGAAGCTCGCATGGCAAATTCTGTTCCATCATTGCATGCAATATAAAATAGAAAAATTTAAATTATTATGGAATAAGGAAAGTAAATTTTAAATAAGATTTACTGAACTCTTACAGGGCTTAACTACAACTAACAGCAGCTCTAACGCTAATTAATACACTCTGCAGTTCTCTACAGCACATTCGGAGTCTTCTCAGTCTGCTGTAGCTTCACCGACCGTCGCCTGATAACGGCTTTCAACGTCGTAGCTTCCTCAGCTTCCGTATTCACATCCTTACTGGCCGAGGAATGTCTCAAAACTAACTACATCCTACATTTGTCCTGTTTTTGACACCTGATCGCACAGAGCTAAGAAAACACATCTCCCGACAGCTCATCTATTCTTGCAGCACACAGCTATCGCACTGACCGCGTAGAGAACACCGCTTTAGAGTAACTCCAGTGTTACTTGTAACGAATCTGTTGCATAGCAACGGTTGTGTCTGCTGGCTTCACAGTTCTTGTCTTGAGCAAATATGCCACAATATTATACAACTTATGCTGAGCGGCTGTACTAATCAACAATCAACAATAATTAAACTTAAAATTAAACTGTTATAAATGAAGTGACTAGAATATAAATATCACTTATCCCTAGGTTTGAATTTTACAGTACTAAATCTAATACTGATGGTGATGCTTATGTTGAAAGTAATATTTGTCAAAACAGGGAACGATGGTTGGGGGTTTGAAGACGTCCTTCCATATTTCAAGAAGTCTGAAAACAATGGAGATCCCCCCATCGCTGCCAACAGCAGGTACCACGCGGTGGGAGGTCTCTTGAACGTGCAGAGGCTCCCGTACCAGGACAAGAACGCACAACTTATCGTCGAGGCATTCCGGGAGCTCGGCTACACGAGTGTCGATATCAATGGCGGCACCCAAACCGGGGTCACATTGCTGCAGTTTACTCAAAAGGATGGAAGTCGAATGAGCACTAACAGAGCCTTCATCGAGCCTTTCCGCGATGGCAGAAAGAATCTTAAAGTTGTAACGAACGTTAGAGTTACAAAGGTCCTTATTGACCCAAACAAGAAAACGGCTTATGGGGTGGAATATGCATGGGAGAAGCACAGACATATCAGAGGTAAAGTTTATGCTAATAAGGAAGTCATAGTTAGTAGTGGAGCACTAAAATCGCCACAAGTGCTCATGCTCTCTGGAATTGGTCCTCGAAGCATCCTTAGTGCAGCAGGTATTGACGTCATTGAGGATCTACAAGTTGGTCAGAACTTACAGGATCACGTTTCAATGCCAGGAATTGTATTCAAACTGGGGGAGAAACAGCAGACCCTGTCAAGCAACCAGAAAGTACTGAGAGACATTCTTGAGTATGCACGTCATCATAAAGGGCCACTTTCCGGGACAGGTTCCCTCGAAGCGTCTGGTTATATAAAGTCTCGATATGCTGATCAAGCTATCGATTATCCTGATATCGAATATACTTTGCTACCACAAGTAGTGATTAACACCAGCTTAGGTGAAATACGCTTCACCACTCCATTTCCTGAATATAATCGGATTATGTTCAAGCCTACCGTTATGTTAGCAAAAAGCATCGGGTATGTCACTGTCCAGAATAAAGATCCTTTTCTCCAGCCTATTATAGTTCCAAATTGTTTCGCAAATATTAAAGATTTGAATGCATTTATTGACGGCTGTAATTTTGTAGCCAAGAATTTGTCCAACACAAAAGTGTTTAAGGATGTGGGTGTGTCTTTAGACACAACGCCTTTGCCGAACTGTTGCCACGTAGAATTTGGCACCAACGACTACTGGGCTTGTCTGGCAAGGAAATATACATATACAGGTTTCCATTATAGTGGAACTTGTAAGATGGGCCCCGACAGTGACCTAGCAGCTGTTTTGGACGCTCAGTTAAGGGTGCGTGGGGTTCAGCACTTGCGTGTTATTGACGCATCCATTATTCCCACATTAGGAAACTCGAACACTAATGCTCCAGTAATAATGATAGCGGAGAAGGCGTCGGACATGATCAAAGAAGCTTGGAAATGAACGTATCCATATCCAGTTCCATGCGTAGGGGACGATGGAGAGTACAGGAGGAAAATACTGCAGGCCATAGAAATTTAACACATGTAGTAGACAATTGATTTATTATTTTTATTATTATTTATTTATTATACTGCAATTGGGTTTTAGCCCGGTGGCAGTAGTACACAATAGGACACAACAGACAAGTAACACACATTACACTAAGTGACAACACGCTCAAACAAAACACAATACACAAAACACAAGAATAAGGACATCCTACCACAGTGAATACAAACCAAATACGATTAACAACTACAACAATTACAGAGAAATACAGACAACTGCAACAAATACAACAACAATTACAGAGAGAGACAATAAATACAGAGAGAATTAATATAACACCCAAAACACAAACAAAAGGAAACCAACGTCATGGATGCGTATAGTGCCTCAACATAAAATAATTCCGATATGAGCGCTGCCTCAAGCAAGTAACACCATTAGTGTGGACTAGATTCTGTATGCTGTATGAATTATAAGAGAAATGTTATGCACAATTTTGGATTGGCTTCATTTGGTTCACGGTAAGGACCAATAACTGATTCATATTAACTTAGCATTGCTATTGTATTCTATCATTCCTCTTTGTGATCTGAAATTGTAACCAAATTTATATTAGTAAAGACATCATATTGGAATTTTGTCAGAATATTTTATAGAATTGTATATATGTGTGATTAAGTCTTAAGTATTTTATCGAAATATTCATTTTATACATTATAAATTGGGAGAAGGATGATGAAATAAAAAAAGAAAACATTAGTACATTGTTCTGATCTGTACGCAACCTTCTGTAATGTTATTAACATTGTAGACCGTGTTGTTTGTAAATATTTCACGAAAACGTTTTAAAGGATCAAATTTTGGAGCCCATCAACGCCCGAATACAGTTTTTCAAATTTTCTTATTTGTCTTGGCCAAATTTGGAGCTAGACATTTCATATGTTTACCTAGAGGACAAATATTTAATTTATAAGGAGTTTTTTTTTCAGAGATTCTAGCGTCCACAAATTATTATTATTATTATTATTATTTTCCTTCTTTGACTTTATATAGCGTTTGTCCGTAATGTATTTTCTTGTATCTACAGTGTGCTGTGTCTGTAATTGGCCTTATAGCCGTTGGCACGGCACGTAAATAATAAAGAATTGAATTCAATTGAATTATTTTCTATAATGAATATATATATGGAAGCGACAGGTGTACATAATTTCGATCTCCTTTGTTTTCATTGCACTTACGTGCCACACTCTGCCAAGTGCTAACTAATGAGACATTAAGTCAATAGACTTACATCACATGAGCGAGAGATCGTTAGTGACTTCTGTTGCAAAGCGGAGTGGTTGCAGTTCTAGTGCATCATTGGCAGCAAGTCATTCGCCGGCTGCGAAGCGGTTCGGAGCAAAACTAACTGACTACTCAGCTCAAGGAAAGGTACAGTAAACCATATTTACACAAGCGAATCTCATTATAGTATTCTAAGCACGACTGAAGGTTTATAAGCTTTTTGCATGAAACGCATATAATTAAAATATTAACGAAATCGTGATTATTTGTCGTCATGCATCAACTTGGAAGCTGCTGAATGCATTTCGATGAAATTTAGTACTGGGGTAGCTATTTTTATTCATATGGATCCAATATATTAAATAATTTAGATAGAGTTCAAATCGGACCTTTGTCACTTTACTTTTACATAACTCTTAGTTCAAGAACGTGGTAAGGTAAAGGTAAAGTTAAAGGTATCCCTGTAACAGGCCGTGCAGGCCCATAAGGTTGTGAGACGTTGAGGCGCCCACATTTTCTAGACACTCAGCACATACATGGCGGTGAGGTTGTCAGCCTAACGCGCCGGCCGCTCTTTACCCCCCAGGAAGATTCCTGATACTCATTTCTGTTAGAAACTAAGTCGACACTAGGGATATAGTGCGGCTGGAATGATCAGGTCAATTAAAAAGAAACCCACCTCATCGGGTCTCGAAACCGAGACCTTCCATTTTACAGCATAGTGCCGCAACCAGCTACTCTACCGCATGGTCCTTCAAGAATGTGGTACTGAGTATGAAATATAGGAAGCTTCATTTCAAAACTTGAAGTTTTATTTGCTAACTTTCTCAGTGCTCTTAATAAATAACGAAAAAGAAGGAAAGTAAAATGCTTGAAGGGTATCTGTATTGTGCTAAATGTTACAGCGATGGGGTTCAATCTGCAGTAAATGAATATTAAGTTCAAGAAGTACAAAATTTATAAAAAGGAGTTGGAACATACTTGTTACTACTTATGATTACACGGCACCATTCTTGTTAAATGTTTGTGATACTGACTGATATTTAACTGACCGTCAACCAGACAGCCAGTCAATCTACCAAGCTATCATCTGTGCAATTCAAAAGAAATCAAACCTATCCAAACTATTATGCAAATGAGGTTCCCATGGCAGTGACTATCATGCGACGACGTGGTCCGTTGTAAGCTTTCCGAAGTTTGTGTTGTCTCTAAGAATAAACCAAACAGAAATCGAGTATAGAAACTTGATCTTGGGAAAACCTGTTTACAGTTCTCCGGACTCACCTAGCAAAATGTAGGGCTGTAGGTTCGAGTTTCTTCTTGGGTACGTGTGCAAGTACTCGTCAAGTGCTATTCTATATACTATTCAGATAATAAAAGAACGTAAATAAATAAGAGGCAATATTACAATAGGATCTGGAAGCCGCTAACACATGTGTTTGAGCAAATTATGTGATTTGGCAAGTAATAAAAAACAAGAACTTTGTAAGAATAAAATATAATATTTAACAGAAATACGTATACTCACTTTAGGAACATGGACTAGTTTCAACAACGATGGTCATCTACTTTCAGAACTCCCAAAACTGTAGAGCAATAGGAGATATAAACCGAGACTTTACGGTGGCAATGAAATAATTCTGATACTGGTATAGAAACTCTAAAAATGTGTTTATTGTTTTTGTTGTCAAGTCCATAATTACATCAAAGAAATGTGGTTATACTTACCTCCATATTATATGGGGGCACGCAGTAGCGTAGTTGGTAAAGGCACTATGCTACAAGCCGAAGGTCGCGGGTTCGATTCCTGATGAGATGGATTTTTTTTTTTTCAATTTATCTAATCATTGCAGCGACACTATATCCCTGGGTCGACTCAGCCTCTAACAGAAATGAGTACCAGGAAATTTCCTGGGGGGTAAAGGGCGGTCGGCGGGTAAGGATGACAACCTCACTGCCATCTGTGAGCCGATTGTCTAGATAATGTGGGAGCCTCGACCTCTCACAACCCTATGGGCCTCCACGGCCTGTTTCAGGGATAGCTTTAACTTTTTCACCATACTATATGTGCATAATTTTGTTAACTTCCGAAATATTTTGTCTGAGAACTCTGTTTTGTGATACATCTAGGGTTTATAATATGTTTGTTTTCTTTATGTATACAGTGATGTATTTTTAATTACAAGGAAGTTACAATACTGCGTGAAAACACATATCGATAGCAATATATCGCCATCAGGCTGTTTGCAGTATTTAACGCAATTCCATTAATTTATATCTATAAAACCAAAGAGGATCGATATGAGTGCCTCTCAGAGAACTGATAATGTTAATATGTAAATTCACGTCAATCGACAGCCTAAGAAACTGTGACCATGAGGAGGATGATTGACGGTAATTAATTATGTACACAGTTATGTATGTCGTTAGTAAGATTCAAAGGCTAAATGGAAATTTTCACTATCAGAAGAACTCCGACAAGCAACTCCATTATACAGCTGTTGGTTGTCACTGACGAAACCTATTCGAGCTGAGTTACTTATTTATTTGTCGATTTCACGGCCCTTTCATTTCCTCTGACTTTAGAGTGATCAACTGAAATATGATTTGTAAATAACAAATTGTAAATGATTTGCAAAGGAAGTGGCCTTGGCCTAATCCAGGTACTGTCCCGTCATTTGCATAGACGGTCTCAGAAAAACCACGAAAAACTCTAAGAATAGCCGACGTCCCTGCCGAATTGGTGGAGCCTTACCTCCACACTAACCTGCTCGAGGAGACGAGCTATGTTTTTCTGTTCGTTAACTTGGTGAAAGACGTGCGTGCGAAAGAAATATGTTACCTTTTGTGTACAGTGTAAATGAACAAGTGAGGTATGTATCCTCTGTAAAGACCTTGATGAACACACAACAGTTGCTTGTCATCATCTGAGGAACTTCAAAACCAAGGATATTGTTTTCATTACTTTATTATAGCTGAACTATACTTTGTTAAAACCGCAGTTAATAACAACTCGCTATGATAACTAACGATAGCTAGGATGCAAGTGAAGACGTAAGCCCTGAGAATCTGTTGAATTGTGAACTGTGAGTACAGGCCTAATTCGTCAGATAAGAGATACGATAACTTAAATCTTCTTGAAATATTGTAGATAATGAGCTGGAATCTATATAAATCTCTCTAAACAAAAGTGTGTTAGACACACAGTAGTGCTGGATATTTTAGTAACTCATTATACATGTCTCACCAAGCCTGCTTCAATTAGTTGCATAATTAGAATCATTATCATATTTGCAAATCGTATTGTTAACAACTCAGTTAAGAAAATTTAACGTGTTATCTGTACATGATCAATGTATGATTATTAATCTGTTTAACAACGCTTTCCCAACTGCTTATGTAACAAGGGGTCCAACGGAAGATTATTAACATTTCACGGCAGTGAAAATTTAGATGTGCTCCTCTCGATTACGCCACCGTGCAGCCTGGTTTTATTGCTACAGACATTTAGGAGGAGCATCTGCATCCTTCTGGATATGGATAAAGATGGTGGTAAAAGATTTCTCTGAAATGTTAGTAACCATCTGCCAAATTACAAGATACCGGAACCAATATTATCGCAATTAAAATAAAGTATAATAATAATAATAATAATAATTATTTGGGGCACGCGGTGCCACTATGTTACAAGCCGGAAGGTCGCGGGATCGATTCTCGGTGAGGTAATTTTATTTTTTCAAATAGTTTATTCCTTCCAGCCACACTATGGCCATGTGGTCAACTCAGTCCCTAACAGAAATGAGTACCAGGAATATTCCTGTGGGGTAAAGGGAGGCCGGCGCGTAAGGCTGACAACTTTACAGCCACCTGTGAGCCGATTGTCTAGAAAATGTGGGCTGAGAAAAATCAAGAGAAACCTTAAGTAAGATAGCTGGTACCTCGGACGAGATTCGAAACAGATGCTTCTATGATACAAGTCAGAACTGTTATCGTTTGTACTAACTTGCTCTTTGAAAGATTACTGTTAATGATGAGTTGGAAAAAGATACAGAAAAAAGAAGTGGTATCTTATTATATGAGAATATCTCATCGTTTTCCTAAAGGGACTGAAAAAATCCATGGAAACATCAAGTCACGTACTCTTATTAAAGGATGTCCTTCGATAAAAGTTCTATCTAGTTAATAATCCACGTGTTTTTCTTTTCATTTTGATAAGAACTCTTATCAGAAGTGAGAATACGGCATGGAACAGAGCAATACAGACTCGGAGAATTGTAGCATTGATTATATGTCCGTCTACTGACGCCGTGAAACACAGAACTTTACATGCAGAACTGCAACACTACATATGGGAGGCAGTGGCACACTCTATCGCAGTTGAAATCCAAATTTGCTGCTTATGATATTGAAAATGTTCAGCCTACTCAAAATTATGCGTGTTTCGCAAATAATTGCAATTATACGTGCCTCACTGGTCATGGTGCAAAGCTCTTCTGGTACGGGAGAGGAACAGAAGGGACATAGCTGTGCACGGTATTGCAAATTGTGCTCTTCATACTTACTTACTTACTCACTTACTCACGTACTCAATTATGGAGCTGAGCCCTTCTTGAGGAGCCGCCAATCTGAAGCTACTCAAGAATCTCCCAGCTTTTTATGGAACCCGAGGGTTCAGTACCGTGTTCACAAGAGCCCTCCACTGGTCCCTATCCTGTGTCAGATCAATCCCATCCTATCTCTCTAATATCCATTTTAATATTGTCCACCAACCTACGCCTTGGTCTTCCCAGTGGTTTCTTTCCTTCTGGCTTCCCCATGAATATCTTATATGCATTTCCCTTCTACCCCCATTCGTGCTACATGCCCTGCCCATCTCACCCTCCATCACTTGAACATTCTAATTATACTTGGAGAAGAGTACAAGCTATGAAACACCTAATTATGCAGTTTTCTCCGACCTCCTGTCACTTCAGCTCTCATCGGTCCAAATATTCTCCTCAGCACCCTGTTCTCAAACACCCTCATGCTCTTCATGCTACTGGTTAGAACTGCAGAAATTTCAGTGAACATAAATATAATTTCTCATACTCGTTTAGTATACGCCCGTATCTCAAATGCGTTAATTAAAAAAAGTAACTCAATGAAAAAGAGGCTACCTGAAGAATTTAGAAATTAGTCACCTCCTATGCAACTCGAACGTTCATTACTCTTCATAAGAGGCGGGCACTGGATTCTATTCCGAACTAAACGAAACCAATCCACATCCTCATTATATTTTTCTTTATTAATTACATAAGAATAATATAATAAATAGCGGCTCCGGCCTAGAAAACTGAGATTAAAGGCCGTGGGGATTCGTTGCGCTGACCACGCGGCACCCTCTACCCGCAAAAGTTTGCACTAACTTCGCCGACAAACGGCGGTCGGTCGGTTGGTATAGTTTCCTTACGGACTACAGGCCACGGAGTTAGTTTTAATGTAATTAAATATTAGTTTCTATTGAAATTTAATTTAATGAACGGCCTAGGGTATCCGTTGCGCTGACCAAGCGACTCCATCTATCCGCTAAAATTGGCACTAACTTCGCCGACAAGCGGCGGTCACTCGGTGGGTATAATTCGCTTGCGGACTACAGGCCACGGAGTTTATTTTTTTTTTAATTTATTTATTTTCCACCTACACACATTGGATAGAATATCTGAAATGGCAGACAACTGTCATTATTTGCATAAATTTATATTATTGTGTATTCTTTGAAGTATCAACAGCTGATGCAATAATCTCATTACAGCAACGTCAAAACTTGCACTACCTTGAAATGGAATCTATAAAGACCAAAAAGGAAAGCCGTCGAATGCAACATACTGTCACGTGACGTAGTGAGTATAGACGGGGTTTGGATTGGTAACTCGATTTATTGATCACTTTAACACACGACTCGTAACTACACTTTGCAGTTCACTGTATCACACACACATACACACTAGTGCTCTCAGCCTGTTACGGTCTCCAATAGTCGTTGCCTGGTAACGGATCCTAACGATGGATATTCTTCATCTTCCTTGCTCACGTTGTTACTGACCCGCGGATCTGGTGAATCAAACGTAAATCTGTGATATTCTCGAGAACGCACTAACGATCTTCTTTCTTTCAGATGCTGCTTCACTTGAGGCTCCTTGCTAAGTGCCTCATCTCGGCAGGTGTCTTGTTCAGTCTGCTAAACTGTAAGTCATATATCGCAATGCATATGAGAATATACCCGTCGTCTTATAAGGGCATTAAACTTGTGGTCTCCCTCTATTGGAAATGCAGCGTATACAATTTCTGAGCAAGAGGAACTGGAGCACTCCAAACCGAGGAGATTTTACGGAAGAATATAATTGACAAAATGTGTAATTATTAGCTTCAGATTTTCTACGCCTCAGCCCATATTGCTGTCATTAATTGTGCTATGGGTGGGAGATACAGTAAGAAAACGGGGAAGGAAAAAAAAGATTCCAGTTGGAAATCCTCAAGGGAACAGACCACTTGTGAGGTTCAGGGATTTCTTTTTTCGATGGCTTAGGATCAAGGCCTCTTATTCAGTTCCGTAATAATTTTTCACAGTCGGTAGGACATCTTGGACGAGTGATCAGTACGTCGCAAGGTCGCTGCCTAAACACAGTTCAACACAAACACAGAACAAACGCATACACATACCAAACATTCATGCCCTGAGTGGGATATGCACTCATGATCCCAGCGTCCGTACGAACTAAGATAGTTCATGGCTGAGAGAGACTCAGGGATATCTGGGAGTTACTATTATAGAAATAGGATGTGAAGTTGTGGATCTCTGTAAGCTGACTCAGGACAGAGCAAAATTGTGAATTTGTAAATTCCGATAACCTTTAAACTTTACAAAACACTGGAGGCTTCTAACCAGCTACAGTTTTTAAGGGTGACCCTGTACAATGGAATATGTTAAAAAATTAAAAAAATTCGCTTAGTGGGGGGTGGAGTCCACATGGGTCCACTCGGCATGGCGGCCACTGATTGGCCTACTGTATCTGCCTCGTGTGATTATGATGTTGGAGAATTTGGTGGAATGAAGATTGGCAAGGGGAAACCGAAGTACTTGGAGAAAACCCGCCCCAGTGCCACTTTGTCCACCACAAATCCCATTTGACCAGACCCCTGATCGAACCTGGGCTGCCGCGGTGGGAAGCCAGCGACTAATCCCATGAGCTATGGCACGTCCATGGGATATGTAAATTAGGATGAGATATAATCACCGAACGGATTATAAATTGATTACTTACTAAAGATCTCTTAATAATTATTAAGAGATCTTTAGTAAGTAATCAATTTGTCTTTGTGAATTAACAATCGCTCAGCCAGACAAGCATGTCCCTGCCTTATGTAGAATCCAAAGTTCCATTACCGTGTTCAAGAGAGCCACCAAAGGGCATGTCCCGAATTTGATGAATCCCCTCCACACCTCGAGACTCTGTCCTTATAACATCCATCCGTCTATTTAAGTAATCTAAGTAACTTCTTCTCTTCAGATTTCCTGACTAAATTTTGAATGCATTTCTCGTCTCTCCCATTTATGCTAAATGTCTTGCCTAATTGTCTCACCTTCATATCAGGCAAAAAATATAAAATATGAAATTTCCCATTATGCAATTTCCCATCTTCTTGTTCTTTCTTCCATTTTATGTCAAAGTGTTCTCCCGAAAGCCCTTCTCCCCAAAACCCTTAACTAAATACAAGTATATGTCAGTTTTAAACACTGCAGCATTCCACGAATAACAGATGTATTGTCACGTATAAGGGGTTGGCGTGACGAAAAATTGTGGCTTCTATAGTTGATAATCGGATTTATTGGACGTCTCCATTACAATTGCAGTCGATTACATCAGCTCACATATTAAACCCCTTCTGGACAACGAATCTCTCGCTGTTGTCTGGATCTTGCACTAGTCTCTAATTTTCTACTATCCACAGCTTCTCGCCCATGACTGACTTCATTCTCAAAAGAGAGTCAAAGTCACATTGTGACTAACGGTCAGTCAGTCAGAAAGTCTTGGTTTTGAGCCCCATTTGGGGCTCATGACCAGATATTTATTACAGTTTGACAGATACGGTCTTGTTTTTGTGGGGCACCCTCTTTGACGAGAGATCGGGCCTGTCTTTTGTATATGCTGCTGGTCCTTGCCAGCGCGGTCTTTCTCGGGTGCGAGTCCCTTGGGAATCGCTACCATATTTTACTGTCTCAGATTTAAGACTTTCATAATTCGTCGCCTCCTACGATACGCAAGGTCACGGTGGAGGCGTTCGACCCCACCTCCACACAGGTCACTGACTCAGCTTTCTCTGCAGGGTCGCTTATACGTAGTATAACGTTTTGGTATCCATTGTTGATTACTCGTATTCTAGAAGATGGTTTAACACCTAGCTATGAATTGTATTTCATCCGTTGCTGAGGAACGTACCACTGTCCCATTGTTGACTGCGTAACCTAGGAAAAGCGTTTACCGGTCCGTTGCCTAGCAGTGATTCACAACATTTTCAGAAACTTCATGCAAAGAGATGAAGCATTACAGTACGACATACAGGATACATGTGGTCTTCAGAAACGCCAGTGAACAGTGAGTTACCAGTTAACACTCGTAACGTTAGCTGATCTAATTAAATTACCATTACAGACATCGTATTGGAATAAGACGCCCAGAAATATTCAACATTCCGGACTGTGTATGCTTCATACGGACGGAAACGTGTTCAAATTATCCCTCTTAAAAGGGTCATGAGTGATGTCTAAATCGAGCTAAGTGAGGGGAAAGCCAGTATTGCATTTCAGCAATAGAACACGCTTATTTAATTTTCGCATTGTTGGTCAATACTCTTGGCTTTAACTAAAAGTTTTTTGTTTTCTGAAAAGTTCCGACGATGGTGTATTACTGTTGTGATTATATAGTTTTAGGGTTTTGTCGAAAGTATAGTAGTGGGTCTGGAACGGGGCCCACTCAGCCTTGTGAGGATAACTGAGGAGCCATTTCAAGGAAATAGCGGTTCCGATCTAGAAAACCTAGATTAACGGCCGTGGGGATCCGCTAAAGTTGGCACTAACTTCGCCGGCAAGCGGCGGTCGCTCGGTCTGTATAGTTCGTTTGCGGGCTACAGGCCACGGAGTTTGTCTGTTTGTTTTTTGTTTGTCCATCGTATAGTAACCTGAAAAGACATGACGTTTCGGAAAACTCATTTATTTCCGTTTTTAGACTTGCACCCAAATTTCCCTTGAGGAGAGAAACAGATCCATTTTCGTAAATATTGCTTCCTCTCAGGATACCAGATAATGGACAGGGCCAGGAACTCAGTGTCCCAGAAGTAATGGTTGTTTCTCTCCTTATTTAAGTGTGTACATCTTCTTCTTTCCAGATGTATGTAGCAGGAGCCATCGAGTTTCCCGGAGTCACAGGTTCAGCTACGAGAAAAGCCGTACGTACTAATTTCCCGCCATAGCAGTCGAAGAGTCCTATATTTCTCACAACATAATACCAAAAATTAGGTTAAGTAGAGTATTTTAGAACTTAAACTTTCACAAAATTACTTTATGTCTGTTATCAGCTGAACTTCAGATCCTGATGATGAAATAACTCGAGAAAAAAAGGATGTCACGCAACTACAACTTCGTGACAAAAATTTCCTATTATTATTATTATTATTATTATTATTATTATTATTATTATTGTAATTCTTTAAAAGGGAATATGAATATATTGAGAACTAGGAAATCGTGGAGTATCTGATATAGAAACCTCTTAAACACAGGATAAAATCCTCCTAAATTCTTATGGTGTATATAATAGAGTTTCGATTGCTTTTATTTGCAAGCAAAATGTCATAATATTGATAGTTTTCAACACACACAAGTGTCACACAGAAGTTGTAAATTAGGTCTATTTATAAGTTATCTCAGTATCAAGCATCACAACTGTTTCACGTAAATGGTCTCAAATTACTCGCAATCTCCATATGTGGAACTATTTTCCAATCTACATATAGCAAAGAACTGTTTATTACTCGAGGATAAGTTCATATCAACTTCTCAGTGTACTTCACTGATAAAAAGTAATATTATTTTTAAGTTGATATGCCCTGTTCTGGAATCTCGAAGGTAAAGTAAGGTAAAGCTGGCCCTGAAGGTCCATAGGGGAGTGAGAGGTTAAGTTTCCCATATCTTCAGAGAGTCGGTTCATAGATGTCGGTAAGATTGTCGGCCTTACACGCCGGCCGCCCTTTACCCCTCAGGAAGATTCCTGGTACTCATTTCTGTTAGAGGCTGAGTCGACCATAGGGGCATAGCGCGGCTGGAAGGATTAGGTCAAGTGAAAAATCCAATGACTTCATCGGAATTAGATAGGCATAGTGCCTCAACCAACTACGCGACCGCGTGCCCCGAAATCTCGAAGGTAAGTAGGCAAATTTGGTACCCCGATGAAGGCGGCCCGACAAAGGAACCGACGGGGATACGAAAGATAAATGTAGGGCTGTTTTTGCCGGCAGGTCAGGAACTGTGGCACCAGCATCACGAGAAGTGCGGTGGGGAGTACCAGTCTCCCATACTGATCGTTAGACATCGCGCCATCCCTCTACCGCTGAGAGCAGTGGAGATGATTGGCTATCATGACCCGCTACCTGGTCCCCTCAACCTCACCAACAACGGGCATTCAGGTACGCTAAAGCTCATAGGTCTTAGTATACGAGCCTTGAAAGGCATATTAATGTGTGATGCGGCTTGTAACGGCGCAAAGGTCAGGTACTTGGAGATATAGTTTTTTGGGGGTAAATTTGGAATAATAGTAGCTAGACTGTAAGATTAAGAACAGCCATGATGAAACGAACCAGGAAGCTTGGGTTTACTTAGAAGTGGAACAGCCAATACCTGAGTCATTAGAATGCTAACACGGCAGCGTAATAGCGCTGACATTGAGGAAGAAGCTATATGAAATAGGTCATAAACACTATGGCAGGAGGAAAACGCTGAGTCGGAGGAGGGCGGTAGACCCGAGAGAGTCAACCCCTTCTCGATAGGCAACCAATGAGGGGGCCACACCGACCCAAAATCACGTCAGAATGGGCAGGCCAATATACCCGGAACACGAAGAATCAGCAAAGATAGGTTATATAAACCCTAGACTTAATCAAGAAACCTTTTGCCTTTTGACTTTTGAATAATATTAAGTAACTTAGAGTTCAGCGGGAGGCTATCGCCGAGAGAGCGATGGCCGTGAGTGGGCGCTGGTTGGTGATGGCGAGCATCTGTTTTCTCAGCTCAAGTAAGTGAAACCAACTTCATATAGCCATGAACATTAAGTGTGAGAGTGATAACGGTAACGTCTAACCCCAGAGGAGGATAAGGCTAACTAGAGGGACGAGGTTCATTCGAGATACAGAGGCGTAGATTACCCGCCAGTAGGGTGACAGGAGGTAGACTTAATGATGGCTGCAGGCTCATTATCCAGTGTAATACAACCGACGAACGTCGGTAAGTGTGTATATAGTATGTATATAGTAACATAAGGAAATAGAATAGGATAGGCATGTGTGTGAGTTTACTTTAACCTAGCAATTCCTTAAGTGTTACCCTCTTCCCTGACGACTCCAGGACCTCCCAAAGCTTCGGCGAATTACGAGTTAAGCCAGGACAGTGACGTAAGCAAGGATAAGTTTACTAGTTTTCTTGATATAACAAGATGGTGGCAGCATACTAAACCGGGTGACAGAGCGGGATACTTCCACGCCCCCTGTCACCACGGCATAATAGAGGTGTAGCGGCGGCATAACAGTGAAGACAGCGGTGAGATAACCCATCCACCCCTGTCGTAAGGGCGTAACAGTGGTGGAAGTGGTGGGGATACCTACACGCCTCCCCCCTCCACGCCGTAACACAGCTTCGTGTCGCTGTGAGCACGACACACCAACACGAGACCGCGAGCTGAGGAACAGTACAAGTTTGACAGTGTCCGTCTGGCAAGCCTCACGGAGGCCATTTCTAACGTCTACTTTTCGGCCCTGAATATTCCAGGAAAGGGTTCCTTCATGTCATCAGTTTGTGGGCGAAGTTAGTGCCAACTTTAATGGATACAGGGTGTCACGTGGTCAGCGCAACGGTTCCCCACGGCCGTTAATCTCGGTTTTCTAGACCGGATCTTTGAAATAGCTTCTCAGTCATCCTCACGAGGTTAAGTGGACACCGTTCCAGACTCACCACTTATCAGAAAATCTGGTAGCGCCGGGAATCTAACCCGGGACCTCTAGATCTGTAGCCAGGAGATCTGACCACTAGACCACAGAGGCGGTCTGAGGAATGCACAACCTCAAGGCAAAGTGACATTTGAATTTGTCACGTGGGTGACTGACAAATATACTTTGGGACGTGACGTTAATCTTCTGCTATAAAAGTGGAGATAGCAGGTCACTCCGAAACGTTCGTAGCGATCTACCAGACAACACTGCATCACAACTCAGAATAGAGCAATCTCGTGGAACATATCTGAAAATTTTATGTATATTTCTAATATTGCAATTGAAGAGAATATGTTTGGTTTTGTCACCGATTACACTGTTCAGACATACATGGTTTTTGTTCTGAAGTGTATTAAAGAAAATTCAAGCCTCAAAGATATTATTTTTAATAAATTTAATAAATTCCTTTCAGGAAGACTGTAGCACTTCCCTTAACAAACTATTTAATCATTTGTTTCTCCCGGGAAGTGATGCTGAGACCAGAGGGGCTGGGGCGCGTTAAGCACCCTCCAGCAGTCTACGGCGCCCTGCTCAAGGACCATTATGTCATGGATACCTTGCACTTCCACTGGGGACTTCGGGACTATCGGGGAAGCGAACACAGGGTGAATGGGGTAAGGTCAGTAAATCAAACGGCACTTGCTCATGGTCAGAAAATGTCATCATCATCATCATCATCATCATCATCATCATGGATTGGGATGTTCTTGGCCTGTTCCGATATCTTGAAAAATTTACGTATATGAGCTTACCTGTGGAGGCTCTGTGTTTTGTCGTCTTTTCGGGTTTTATATTAAAATTTGTCTCAGAATTATTGTCTTTCCTTCACATAACGTGGTAGTACCAGTGAGATCTGAATTTTAGAATCTTAGAATGTTCTTTTATTCCATAATTCTAGTGTTTCTTATCTCTTGATTCCTTTTGTAGCCTGCTAGACTCCTCAAAACATTTCTGCAGTTCAATTTGTTGCTTTTTGTTTCTCTCATAGTCCAAATTTTGGATCTGCGTATGCTCCACCAAAGCTTTGCAAAACTGCATCTGTGTGCTTGTTTTCTTGCTTTGTTAATGCCAAAACAATGTTCTAGAAATGCATCAATAAAATTCATGAGAGTATTTCGCAAAAACTGTATGTTGCACCTTTAATTTGTATGTCAAAGCAGCGATCATGTACAAATTAAATCTTAGAAAAGTCGGAGTTGCTACTATCTTGCTTGAAATATGTAAACGTACTCATTTCTTCTTTTGGGAACACTGCAACACCTGATGACAATGTCTAACAGTTTATCCTTCCCAGTGCTCAGGTATAAAATGAATATAAATTCTGAAATTCTAAGAGCCATATTCTTACAACAGGTGTTCGAGAGAGGATTTCCTGCCAGCCTAACATTTTCAGTAAGAATATTAGTCGGCACATGTAATTCTTGATACCACTAAATTTGTTTATTTAGGGTATGAGAACTAACAGTTCTGTGACAATGGAACTGTAGTGACGTCACAGACATCCACATTGAGTACAGCAACGTATGAATGAATGCATCTGTCAGACATGTGTACAATTTCTATGGACTTCTCTTCTCGACTTCTGAGAGGTGAGGCCCCAAAAATTGTGCTCCCCATTCGGTCGGTTTCACAATTAGAGGCGAAATAAAAAGGGATGAAATGACGTACACTGTATAATAATTTAATCACTAACGTTAAATATAGATCGAGAAATATCGCCAATTGTCATCGTAAAAAAAAAGTAAAGCTATCCCTGTAACAGGCCGTGAAGGCCCATAGGGTTATTAGACGTTGAGGGTCCCACATTATCTAGACAATCGGCTCAAAGATGGCGGTAAGGTTGTCAGCCTTACGCGCCGGCCGCGCTTTACTCCCCAGGAAAATTATTTAATTAATTCCTGGTACTCATTTCTGTTAGAGGCTGAGTCGACCCCAGGGCCATAGTGCGGCTGGAAGGATTAGGTAGAAATATTTAACCCTTTAAAACACAGCACCACCTGCTTAAACATACTGAATCGCTGCATTTTGACGACATAATGCATTTGTGTATTCCGCGCTGTTCTTAAATAAGAAGCATATTACAAAAAAATAAGCCTAAAATTGGTGGAGGGTTGATGTGCATATCACGAAAAACATTTAAAAAACATGGCAGTAAAAATCCAAACTAAAATGAAAATCCAACTCAAACCCCAAAAGAAGCCGGAGAAATAAAAATACAATTGTTTTAGTCGAAAGTGCTCAAGTGCATCTGATGTAAACAGGGATGCTTGTTACACGCTTCAACACAGAACTCCGGAAGCGCATGTCAGTGTATGGTAGGCATTATCAGAAGATCGACGCTTGAACAAAGTTTATATAGCAAAGTTCTTATCACGTTGTTAGCCACCGAGTGTCCTTCAACATATCTGGAAAGAAAATATTGATTTAATTTATCTAACAGTGTAACTAGGTGCTGTTAAATATTCTGTATTGAACCCTGCTATAAATTTAGTCAACTGAAGCACAAGAAGAAAATAGCGCTTAGGCGTTACGAAATTATCCTGAAAGCTACAAAACAATTATAACTAATATATAACTAACTGAAAAAGTAACTGCATAGAGCAGAGTTCTTCTTCAGAACTTGTTACTCAGCTAGTTGAGAAATTCACAGTATTTCATGGAACCCGAGAGCTCCTTGTCTTGTTCACGAAAGCCTGTCACTAGTCCATATCTTGAGTCAGATTAATCCATCCACAACTTGCCATACTATTCCTTTAAGATCTATTTCAATATTATTCTCCACACTAGATAGCATAAGTGGTCTATTTTCCTTAGGGTTTCTACTAAATTTCGTATGTATTTCTCTCTCTTTTCTCATACTTTCTACAAGCACTGCCCATCTCTTATTTTTGATTTTACAATCCTAATAATATCTGGTGAGAAGTACAAATTATGAAGCTGATTATTATGAAATCTCCTTCTTTCCTCTTAGTCTCGAATGCTATCAGTAGTACTCATTTGAGGCACAGTCTGCAATCTTTCGTTGATATGAGAGCTCGTGTTTCACAGCTAAACAAAACAATATATCTTTAGATAGTGGACGCAAGACTAAACCGAAATTTTAACGTACTTATATGTCTACTACATTTCAGTGTGTTTGTTCTGTCAAGATGTTGTTCCCGATAAAATAACACACTGAAAATATGGCTCCTCTACATTTTTACGTTTTATGCGTCAAGCTTCTTGTTCAGATAGGGCAACCCCGCAGTAGCATTGTAACCATGAATTGCTTTCTATTTCTTCCAACCTAGATATCCAATGGAAATGCACATCGTCCACAGGAAACAAAACTATGAATCTGTCCAGGAGGCGATCGGCTACAGCGACGGTTTGTCTGTCCTAGCCTTTTTCTTCGAGGTAAGCATCGCTTTGGTAGGCCTAACATTTTTTTTTCTCTCTGGCTCTACAGCCCCCTTGGGCCCTGGCCTCTGATTTTTAAGTTTTATTATCATTTTACAGACGGTAGGAATCCTTGGACGAGTGATGAGCTCGTGGCAAGGCCTCTAATTAAACACAGGAGAACACTAACAAAGAATAAACACATACACACATCAAACATCCATGAACTGTGTGGGATTCAACCCAACGGTCCCGGCTGCCGAGCGAGCGAAGACAGTTCATGACTTAGACCGCTCGGCTGCCGTGACCGGCTGGCCCAACTTGCAGACTAATTATACCTGTAGGCGTATATTAATTTCAGGCACTGTGATTATTGCAAAAGAAATTATTAATGACAGTCATGGAAGGAAAGATAAGCGAGAATACTTCGAGAGAATTGATCTAGAGTTATATTAGCATGAACTAATCCCACAATGCATAAAATAAGCTCATGTATTTTCATGTCCGATATAGAAAACCCAAATTAACAGCCGTGGGGATCCGTTGCACTGACCACGCGATACCCTCTATCCGCTGAAGGTGGAACCAACTACGCCGACAAGCGAAGGTCGGTCGGTCGGTCGGTATAGTTTGCTTGCGGACTACAGGCCACCGAGTTTGTTTTTGATTTGTTTTTTTATGTATTTTCATGAGTCATGAAACGAACAGCATATCGCAAAGCCATTCCCTCCATGTGCTTTCGGATTTCCTGCCATCAGTAATGTCAAGATGGCGACTTCGCGAATTTATTAGGCGTTAGGGCATAAACCCAGTCAGTAAGGTGCTATATGATTACCTGGCAACAGATCTCCGAAATATGGCACTTTTTGAAGCATATTAATTTTTTAGAATGTAAACCAACACAGCCTTAGCATGGAGTCTATATTTAGCTTTCCATTTGACGGCATAAACTAATAAATGTCGTGTAATATCAGACAAGCGAAACGTATTCGGAATCCATGATGGTTTATACAGGCAATGACATGCCAAATGCAGTTGTTGTTAATTTATAAAACAAAAATCAATAGCCATTCTTTGTTTCAAACAACATTAAAAGAAAATAATTTCAAGGTGATTGATAATAATAGGCAACAGATTTAAATGAGAATGGAATATACAGGCTCTAATATAATAATTTTAATAATTAATAAACAATACTACTAATTATATTTAAACACATGCCTTAATACTATTAAAATATATTCCTGACTAATCATTTCGAAAGCACAAAACATATGACGGACAACAATACAAACGTGTTTTATATTTGAAATATTCTAAACAATGCAGATAAGTATCGACGAAAGTCAAGAATAATAAGCCAACAATTCAATTAAACGGAATTTCCAAATTATTTTTAAATTAAATAAAAGTATATTTGACCCCCGCCCCCACATAAGAGAAGCCTGGGTCATACGGCCCTGTTGCCTATAAAGGGCCGGTATATCAGTATAGATAACATTTCAAATTTCTTTGTAAAAAACAGCTAAATAAGTAATGCTGAAGTGTGTTTTGGTTATGTTGCAGGTGCGAGAGAAGGAAAACCCGAAATTGCAGCCTCTGCTGAAGAAACTGAAACAAGTGGCCCTGGAGGGTGAGTCCGTGCACCTGGACTCCACATTCACCATGGCGTCACTTCTGCCACAAGACCTCGAGATATACTACACGTACCGGGGGTCCTTGACCACGCCGCCCTGCTCCGAGGTTGTCACCTGGATCGTGTTTCCGGAGCCACAATTCATATCGTACAGACAAGTGAGTAACGCCATCCAAGGGACTAACTTGCCACCAACCTGAGCAACAAATCTGCCACACAGTAACACGTCCATTTTCCTTACAGTTAATATTTTCTAGGATTTTTCCCAATTTATCAGTTGCCCTAAACTCTGGGATACACTTATAGAATTATTGTCATGTGTAGGGGCATAGGCGCGACAAAATGACGGTTTCTAGTTCCGATGATTGGATTTATTAACAGCTTGGTTACAGACTCTCTTAATTACATTTAAATTACAGCGCTATCGCTGATTTACATACATTTCGAAATCCACTGTTACACGCACACTAGTCCTCTCCTGGTAATGGGTCTCAACACAGAAACTAGCACTTAAAATCATACATGTAATTCAAGTCTTCCGATAACATGCCAAGTCTTCACACGAAGAACTTCTCCTGGGTGTCACTTAAACACTCCCAAAATATTCCCCAATACTCTTTGATCAAGGTCAAAGTCAAAGTTACTTTACGACTGGCGGTTTACGGCCAATCATTTCGCCTTGGCGTCAGGCCCCTTGAGACCCACGACCAGAGATTTTTTTTTCCCAACTGAACTCTTGCGGTAATAGTCCTTATGTAACATCCTCTCTGACGATAAGATGGGTTTGTCTCTTATGAATACACTTGTCCTTTCGTGTATATTTCGCACGTATAACGTGTTATTGTAAATTCTTCCTTTTGCACTACACACAAGTCCTCTGTCAGTACAGGCTTTACAGAGCAGATCCTGCTTAACTTACATATCTGATGCTACAACGACAACTTGATCCAAACATCAAGTTCAGGGAACGATATTATCCTGAATCTGTTCTGAACACCTGGTGCTATTAACATCGCGTCATTAAATAACTCTGTTTCCAAACATCCGAAGCACCCATTGTAGAACTCGAGTGTGACAGCACCGGCAGGAATGATACGCGAACATTAACTAGCACAACCATTACACAGTGCGCCGGAATTGATCAGACGACCAAGTAAGATGAGACTGCAGTGCCTAACTGTAGTCTAAATCGTGTAGAGTGCAAACAGGTGTAGACTGGGGTCAAGCATCATGACCCTTTCTTCTATCATCAACAAGGCCAAACTGTTTCGCTCGCCTCGAATATTTGCTCCTTAGCTTTGATCTCATTTCTGTCTCTGCTGCCCAAGATCTAGGACGATGGCATTTCTTCTACCATGTTAGGAGACATTGTAAGGTAACAGAGAGGTTACCGAGGCTTGTGACAACTTCTAGTCCCTAATCCAACTAGGATAGATGTTGAAGACTGCCGTCTTCTGGGATGTGGCGCCTTGTAGATTTTGTGCAGTCTGTAGCCACCTGCTCACGCTGGTTCCTCGCTTGCGGATTTTTCTACCCTGAAGATGGAAGCGATACGTTCCTCCTAAACGTCGGTTCACACAAGATCTACACGGCGCCACATCCCAGAAGGCGCCATTCTTCACCGCCGTGAAAACCTCAAATCTTACATAGGATAACGGTTATCCAGGGAAAACTAACGGTCGTTATTGGTTGTCATCGCTGATTGCTAGCCGTTATGACATATCTGTCTCTTCTTTCAATGCCTAAATATGGGCTTTCAACTCTCTCAAATTATTCTGTCTATGGTTATATAAGTTCTAAATTTTGGAGAATAAAAGCAATGACACTTTGCTTTCCGCCGTTTCTTGCTGAATACTTGCTTGGCTAACTCTCCTGCTCTGCAGATGGAGGTAGTGCAGAATGTATCTCAGAAACGTCAGTCAGCTTCTGTCGGATTACAGAGCGTTACATCCCAGAATACAGTCACTCCAGTGAGAACTTCAAACCCAATACATCAGAAGTGACAGCCAAAGCATGAAGTTTTCTTAAAATATTTCAACATGGGAAACATTAATCTTTACAAGTAGTTACTATAGGATTCTGACGATGGTGTATAACACATTGATATATTGGGTTTTTGGACTTTATCCATCGTCCTGGTTTTTAAGATAACAAATAAAAACACGACGTTTCGGAAACTGGATCTGTTTCCGTCCTCAGGTGAAGGAAAACACCTATTCAGTTGGGTCCGTTAGAAAGAGCTAGCCTCAATCACTGGACCCAATATATCAATTAATCTTTACATTTCAGTAATTCGACAGATTATGAATGACATTAAAAGTGTATTGCTTTCAGTTGAAGAAATTCCGACGTCTGTCTGCCAAGGAGTCCAAGATAGCTGACAATTATCGCTTCCTGCAAGATCTGGGCAACAGAGTGGTGTACGTCAGGAAAATGTTTTCGGAAAAGACAACTGGAAACTTCACGAACAGTGACAAAATCTGGTATAATTGAAAGCGTGTGCTGAGGTTTATTACACGAGGACAATGGCCACATATAGAGAGAAGTTTCTTTAGAAAATACCGGTTAAATGCATGCTGAACCAGCCAAAGACATAAAGTAGTTGCCCGTGACATAAGCTTTCAACGTCTTGTTCTTGGCTTAATATACTCTACATGGCTTATGGAATTATCTTACGGCACAAATTTCCAAAGATATAATTTTATCAGGCCCATATAAAGAGCTTATAAATATTGCCCTATTTGTCTGCAAGCCAGAACCACAAATATAATGGAGCGAAAGGAGTAGGTGGTAAAATTTTTAATCCATAACGGAGATGTTACTGCCCCTAAGAATGAAATTTACCGTATAACACGTAGACGGCTAACATTTTACTATGAAAACCTAGATGCATGATAAATGCATATATTAAATTGCACATAACAATTAAGAAAAGCCTATAGAAAGTGTCAGTGAACCAGGCACATTCCACAAGCATGTTGAGCCAAGACTAACCCTGTCACGTCTTTCTCTCAATGAAGGTAGGTACAAAAGAAGAGATAATTAGGAGTTGTTTTAACGTACATCTTTGAGTTTTATGTTCATCCTTATTACAGCTTGTTAATTTGAGCTGCTCTGTGGTCTAGTGGTCAGAGTTCCTGGATATAGACCCAGAGGTCCGGGTTCGATTCCCGGCGCTAACAGATTTTCTGAGAAGTAGTGGGTCTGGAACGGGGCCCACTCAGCCTCGTGAGGATAATTGAGGAGTTATTTCAGGGAAATAGTGCTTCCGGTCTAGGAAACCGAGATTAAAGTTCGAGGGGATTCTTTGTGCTTACCACGTGACATCCTCTATCCGCTAAAGTTGGCACTAACTTCTCCGACAAGCGGCAGTCGCTTGGTCGGTATAGTTCGCTTGAGTACTACAGGCCAAGGTGTTTGTTTTTCTTTTATGTCAGGTTTTCTCCGAGTACTTCGGTTTCCCCTGCAAATTATCAGTCCACCAAATGCTCTATATTCCTCTATCATCCGGGGATGGTACAATAGCTCAATTCATGGCCGACGTACCAATCCCACCTGCCGAAATAATAATAATAAATACTTTTGAGTTAATGGCAATGAAATACGTATTAAGAGTGGTTCAGTGACTGAGAACAGCTCATTTAAATAGACCCAGCAGAACAGGTCCTCCCTTTTGACTGCAGGTAAACTTTGCATTTTTTAAAAAATCTAGACGCTGCCGAATGTCTGGGGTACAAGAGATGAAAGTTTAAATGGGTCTGTGAAAATGCCCTTCTACCACTACTAGAAACCGAATTGTGCCTGAACTGTTCATGAACGGACTGTAGTTGTGTACAAATTAGATAGAAGTGTCCAGTTGAACGCTGTCGTGAGGAGCCATCTTGCGGATTACGCTGTTTGTTTATACAGATGTACGCTATGATCTTGCTGCTGGTAGAACTAGCTACATAGCTCTGCAGAACGGTGACCGCTATTTGAGCCTCTGTAGCGTCACCCGTACTAAATCAGCTACTGATAAATTTCTCGTTACGTTCGTATTCAATTAATTTATTTATTAAAAAAAATAAATTTAATGCGCCACAGAGTTTAAATTCTTTCAGAGATTACAAAAAGACAAGAAAGATAATTTTAACCCTCTCGGAGTAGCTCAGTCAGTATAGCGACTACACTACGGAATGGACGACCGAGAAGTCAGGGTTCGATTCCTGGCAAGAGCAAGAGATTTTTCTGTTTCCATACCATCCAGACCGGCTCTTTGGTTATTTCTCCGTAGGTAATATGGTCGGGGCGTGAAGCTGTCCACTCACCTCCATCTAATGACAAGGTTAAGAATGGAGGAGCTATACATCCACTCCGTCATATATTTTCATGGCTTGATGGTTATTAATTAAGTCCAAAATTTCGGATAACCCTCAATGAAAAGTGTAAGCCCAATTATTCCCATATTAACTAATGAATTTTAAGATAATGAAAACATTGACATAATTATTAATTTCAATAGATTCTAGATAATACATATTGTGGCGTGGCGCCAGAAAGCCGGAATGGCTGAGGAGATCAGAGTAGATTACCTAGACAACTGGATGTAATGGAATACTGGAATTCTAACAGTGAGTTTTCACCATTACACACGAATTGTTGAAGCAGGGTTTCGATAGCAGCGGGCGGAATGACTCCTTCGAGATGTGATTCCCCATCGAGTCCGCTTGGAAGTTGAGTCCAACTGCGACAGTTCGATTGACTGATTTTGACTTGAGACGAGTTCAGTTTGTAGTTGACCTTAGAAGAGTAGTAGTCTTCAGTTGGCTTCGAAGCAGTAATTGTGATTGTGAATATCTATACTTGTAAGTGTGAAAGAATGTGTACAATAAATATTCGCTCAAATCCGGAACCCACGTGAATTACTGTCCCGTTACCCAGGCAAAGCGCGACAATACGTTACTTTAGTAAGTAACCTACTAACAATCCGTTCCACCAGTAAAAACAGATATATCAAAGTACATACCGTCAAACCTTCTGCCACAAAATCAAAGCTTCTTCAAATATAAACTGATACACTGTAGAACTGAAGCTTTATGTCATAACAGATCCATATTTCTAGACATCCATGGTCACAGATGAACTTCTGACTGCAGAATGCTGAATGCCTGGATTTTTTATAGACCAGGCTGTCTCTAGCGGGCCTGAGTCGCTGATAAAACTGGTCTATATACTAAAATGTTAACCAGTCACATTTAACCACGTATCAACTACAAGCACCGTAAGCTTTCAGTGGTGCTACCTTGTGGGTTTTAGATTTTACATCAAAAATTTGTTTAGAGAAAATACAAAATTAAAGATTTAATTCATTTACAAGACATTTTAAGAAACGTCTCCATGAATACAGTTTACGAGTACAAGGAAGTGAGACACTGTTTATGATGAAAATTAATAATTTCTTGATTGTCCAGGAATTGTTTCTTGTGGGGGTAACATTATGAATTGAAATGTTTCATTTATTATTAACAATAAAATAAAAAGAATGCTATCTTACAAATTTAAAAAATAAGTCAGTAATTTTACTTTTATTTTTGTATTATTAATGCAAATCCAGGACGTTCTGATGGGTTGAAAGACACTTTCATCGTCTTATAAAAATCAAAGTATTCAAAGTACTTACAAAGGTGTATTTAGTATACTGTCTTTGATATATCCCACAAGAAAAAATCACAAGGCGCTAGATCTGGACTTCTTGGTGGCCAACATGTCAGTATCATGTTCTGGTCTGTTGAGCGGCCAATCTAACGTCGAGGCAAATTTTGATCCAGGTAATTTCGAAACTCCACGTGCCAGTGAGGACCGCCTCTATAGTTTAGTGGTCAGAGTTCCTGGCTACAGATCCAGAGGTCCGGGTTCCATTCCTGGCTCTACCAGATTTTCAGAAAAATAGTGGGTCTGGAATGGGGTGCACTCAGCCTCGTGAGGATAATTGAAGAGTTATTTCAAGGAAATAGCGGCTCCGGTCTAGAAAACCGAGATTAACGGCCGTGGGGATCCGTTGCGCTACCACGCGACACACTCTATCCTCTAAAGTTGGCATTAACTCTGCCGACAAGCGGCGGTCGCTCGGTCGGTATAGTTCGCTTGCTGACTGAAACTATGGAGTTCGTTTTTTTATGTGACAGTGAGTAGGAGCTCCATCTTGGATGAAAATGAAGTTTGCACTGAGTTTTTGTTCTTCCACTTCCTGTAAGTGTAAACGACCTAAAGCAACGCATCACAACAGCCGTTGCAAGTGCTGACGAGGACATGTTCCTGTGTGTTTGGAACGAATTGGATTATCGTATTGATATCTGTCAAGTGACAAAAGGCTCATATATAGAACATTTGTAACTTAGTCATACGAACTTAGAGATATATAATAAAAAAAACACGTAATTATTTTGGCTGTATCAATAATACTGTAACGTGTTTGGAATTCAGAAAAGCCATCCCTATGGAAACGCTAGAAGAGACCGTTGTATAGGAAGTAACAACAGCCATACTGTAATCCTAACAGTGAACCGTTCTATCGAGAACATCGAATCTCCACGGTTACGACGAATACACGGAGCGTTCCCACAGAGACAACGCAATAACAATGGGTCGTTGCGTAGGAATCGCGGAATCAACAAAGCAGCGTTTCCATGGTTATAACAAAGGCAGATTTGCATAGCAGCGGCCGAGGTTATAAAAAGGGGTTGAATGCATTCGCTGAGAAAGTCTCAGGATAGACGCCGAGAGCTACAGAAGTATTGGCCGAGATATTGTGTAAGCAGTAATTGTAATACTGCAAGAGCTAATACGTAATTGTAAAGGGTGTGAGTGTATATGTGAAGCACAATAAAGGTTCGCTGAATCCGAGACCCACGTGAAGTTGTTCGTCGCGTGACACACAAAACACGCAACAATACATTGTGTCCGGACGAAAGGTATCAAATATAAATAATATCTCAGAAAGAATTTATTACACATATTAATGGGTTACCCCATTACAAAAGGAAACTATCAAAGTTGTTTCTGAGTAAATAACTTTCTCAATAAATTTCAACGTGGGCTCCCTTGGTGGCACGACAAATATCCAGACGATCCAGCATATTTGGTGTTACCATAGCCACAGCGTGCCTTATGCGGTCTTTCAGGTGTTGCAGGTAATCGATCTTAACCTGGTAAACAATGTTCTTCACATAACCCCACAAGAAAAAATCCAGTGGAGTTAAAGCTGGCGACTAGGAGGCCAAGCGATTGATCCAGTTCTGCCAATCTATCTCCTAGCCATCTGTCTGTCCAAGTGATTCCTAACATGCGCGTAAGCCGGGCATAGAAGCAAAACTTACAGAGTTTCCCTTTCCGATGACATAAACCGGATACGTGTATGAGAATTAGTTTCCTAGATATAATTTTTTATTTTTCATCCGGACACCTTATACTTCGGTGTCGATAAAACGTTTATGGGAAAATATTTTGGAAGATAATCTATCTGAATGATAAGAAAACAATGAAATAATTTTAACTGAGATATTTGCTGTACATACTGAGTTATGACGCTTCCTCATGCATAAATTATTAATATTCGCCTTGTCATTAGCCATCACATTAACTATAAACCTGGAAGTGTTAGAAGAACGAAGAACCAAATAACATAAAAGGGTGTTTCGATAGATTTTGAGTATATGGAATGCATTCTGTGGTTAAGGATCTATGAAGTGGTGGCACTTTCAGTTCATTTTTCATGGATTACTTACACATGTAAACTATTTTGTGTGGTTAATATCTTCTTGAAAACATTATTTCTCGATGTTCAGCGCATGAAATTTTCATAAGACACATTGAGAATAAAGTTTTGGAATTGTGTAGTCCTAAGAACAAATGGAAAGTTATGTAAATTGTTTAAGATATAATAATTTATTTTCATAATTTATACTGTCGTGTTTTTATTTCTAAGACTTGCAGTGAACTTTTTAACTCTCTTCTTTATCTAATGTAAGAGAGCAGGAAAACATGATACTCTCTCATGTTCCTAACAATCTAAAACGTAGTCCTTGCACGCACACACACACACATATTTATTTATATTGACTGTTTATACACACCACTCAGAACTAGACATAATTATAACACTATCGCTGATCTACACACTTTACGACGTACATTTCACAGTTACACATACATACACTAGTGCCTTCAGTGTTCACTAGTCGTATCCTGGCAACGGATTTCAACATAGGAATTATACCAATCTCACTCTAACTGCAGCACACATTAAGTATTTTTGCATAGCCTAATTCCTTTCTGGCCATTTCAATCATCTTCGACTACCATCACAAGAGACTCCCTCAGTTCTAATTCAGCCTGTCTTGAGACTTCTATTACGACCGACGGTCAGTCGGTGAGTCGAACTTGGAATAAAGCACCCATCTGGGGCTTACGACCAGATTTTTATTACTGTCAGACAGTTACGAGTTTTTTGATGTGGAACGCTCTCTCTGACGAAAAGACAAGTCTGTCGTTTACAATTGCTGTTGACTCTCGCAAGTGCAGTCATTTTCGGGTCAGAGCCCCGTGGGATTCGTGACCATGTTTTACTGTCTCAGATTCGAGACTTCCCTTTTTGTCGTCTTAATGTCGTTGCCAACGTTCTAGTCCAACAATACCTTGATTGTTGTTTACGTAGTCGTTGCAGCGGGAACGTGTGTACCCAGCCGCTGCCTAATAATAGACGTCTGTTGAATCGTCTATTTCATAGCAATGGCTGTACTCGTTACAACATAAAAAATGACATAAGTGATTTATCGTAGTAATTACAAAGCAACGAATTGTGGAGTGTTAACACGTTGTATGAACGCAAGTTACGAGTATCTAGCAAGTCAGGTAAGTCAGCAACATTTTGTTTCAGTGTATCGTGTCTATTTTGTGAATATTGATGATATTTTGATGTTGATATACAAGAATTTCTTGGGAAAACTAAGTTAAAGTACGTTCGTTTTGACAGCTAAAGCTATAAAAAGGCAAAATAAAAATACGTCATACAACACCATATAGATTATATAAATCCTGCATGTTGGTTACTAACGACTGAAGAAGTTGAAATACCTAAACAGTTCAAAGAAAGTCAGAGTTACTTTGCAACTGGCGGGTTACCATCAATCACTTCGTCTTGGCGTCAACCCAGTGAGACTCACGACCAGAGATCTTTTTTTTTCTAACTGAGGCCTTATGTAGCATCCTCTCTGATGAGAAGATGGGGTTTTCTCTTATGAATATGCACGGCCTTTCGCACATATAGTATGCTACTGAACATTCTTCCTTTTGCACTATATACGTACAACAGCAGTTCAGTCACTAGAACCGTCGTAAGCTTGACCACCGCCAAGTTTAAGCCTCTTATATTTTTGTTCAAAGAAATAAACAAGGAGCCCACTTCGATTAGATAGAACAAGGTCCGCATAGAAAACGAAGAGTACAACAATTCTTCTATTGGTGAGCGTGTATTCGTTGTCGCGGGGACGCTTTTTACTGAGCCATTGCCTAGCAGCGACAGGGGGAATACATATACAGACACATAGACAGCAACATGAGCTCATAAATATCTTTTTTTTTTTCAAAATAAATTTAGGCTAAAATCTGTACTTTTCTATCCCTGTATCTATGGCTTGTGTAACTGCGTCCTCTGTAAGTCGGGGAGTTACTGTGTATTATTTAGAAGAAATTCAGTCTTTAGAACATTGAGTGTAAAGTACGGACCGCTGTGGGGGGCGTGGCAGCTTGGCGTTCACCATTATATGGAAAGGAGAAGCTGGGGCCATTGGGGCTTGCTCCAGCACCATATTTCCAAACTTCCGGTTCTTCACAAGCATATCTGAAGCAGAAGTACTCCAGATTATTCTGTCAGTATTTGACACAGGCCGTTGAGGCGCGTATATAATTCACGGCGTATTCTCTTCCCCTGCCTTCAACAATGTGTTTCCTCGGGAAGCGGTTTGAAACAATGCGGCATCACAATTGTTGGCATACATACCTAGTTTCTTCGGTAATCCTTGGACGATATATTGGATCACAACAAACGCATAAAGTCTTGTATTCACGATAACATTGTTTTTGTTGAGGGAACCTTCGCTGCAATAAAAAGTCCAGGTAAGTACAAACAGATAAATCGTGTGACATTACGTATTAGTTGACTATATGGTATGCTCCTTTAGAGAACTAGATTAATAGACCTGTACCTCGTACGGTCCAGTATAGTTCCGTGTTGAAACTTCATGTATCGTCATAGCAGAAATATCGTGGCCAATCGAATAACTATCCACTGGTGCGGAGACATCATTGGTTGTTTAAATTCTTCTATTCAACTCTTCCGTGACACCCACTATCCTAAGTGGTTTATCTCGGGTTTCTTCTCTCCAGGTAAATGCCGGGATGGTGCATTATCGCTTCTTTCCATATCATTAATCACCAACATTCAATCATTTGATGCTACATAGTCTCAGATACTGCCTCACTCGCTCATGGAGCTGGGCCCTTCTTGAGAACTACTCAAGAACTTCCCAGTATTTTATGGAACCTGAAGGTTCATTACCGTGTTCACAAGAGCCCTCCACTGGTCTCTATCCTGAATCAGATCAATCCAATCCATACCATCCCATCTCTCTAAGATCCATTTTAATATTGTCCACTCACCTACTTCTTGGTCTTCCCAGTGGTCTCCTTCCTTCCGCCTTTCCCAACAATATCCTCCCCCATTCGTGTTACATGCCCTGTCAATCTCATCCTCCTTGACCTGATGTTATACATGGAGAAGATTATAAGTCATGAAGCTCCTCATTATGCAGTTTTCTCTAACCTCTTGTCACTTCATCTCTCTTTGGTCCAAATATTCTCCTCAGCATCCTGTTCTGAAACACCCTCAGTCTGTGTTCCTCCCATGAACTCAGAGACCAGGCTGTTGAATAAAATAATTAATCTTCTTTGTGCAGTGGGCTCTTTCCACAGGGGGTAAAACAGTCAAAGCATGAAGCTAACCACTCACCTACATCTAGTATCAGTGTCAAGAATGGTCGAATTATACCTCCATTTCTCATATGTCTTAATGGCATCATTCACAATTATTTACAGGAACAATTTCACTTGCTTACTTACCTACCTATATTTTCACAGAGATCAGAGGGGTTCATAAATTGATAACTTCACAATTCTCATAAAATTTCTGGTAGCACATATTACCAAGAATTTGTTTGTAAGACAGACTAATTAAAATGGAGCTTAATAACTGACATTAGACTGGATTCACTTGGCTCAGTGGGAGGCTCTTGTGAATACAATAATGAGATTGGTTTCTATAAATGTTTATGTGCTGTGTTTTGTTTGAACATGTTTGTGTGTTATTTGTCTGTTGTCTTATTGTAGTACCACTGCCACCAGGTGAAAAGCCATTCACAGTTAAATAATAATAGTAATAATAATTACTTACTTACTCATGGAGCCAAGCCCTTCTGGAGGAGCCACCAATTCTGCAGCTACTCAAGAATTCCCCAGAATTTTATGGAACCCGAAGGTTCATTATCATGTTCACAAGAGCCCTCCACTGGCACCTATCCTGAGCCAGATCAATCCAATCCATACCATCCAATCCTATCTCTCTAAGATCCATTTTAATATTGTCCACCCACCTATGCCTTGGTCTTCCCTGTGGTCTCTTTCCTTCTGGTTTTCCCACCAATATCCTACATGCATTCCTCGTTTCCCCCATTCGTGCTACATGCCCTGCCAACTTCATCCTCCTTGACTTGATCATTCTTATTACACTTCGAGAAGAGTACAAATTATGAAGCTTCTCATTATGCAGTTTTCTCCAATCTCCTGTCACTTCATCCCACTTTGTTCCAAATATTCTCCTCAACACCCTGTTCTCAAACACCCTCAGTCTGTGTTCCCCCCTTAATGTCAGAGACCAAGATTCACACCCATACAGAACCACAAGCAAAATTATAGTTTTGTATATTCTAATTTTTATGTTTTTGGACAGCAGATGAGAAGACAATAATAATAATAATAATAATAATAATAATAATAATATAACAGGCAGAAATTTCCTGACAAGCTGAATGACTATTAGTTCCTTAGTTCCTTAAAAAGACTATGCTCCATTGAATTCGTTTCTTCATATGGGCAACATACTTCACAGCGTTATTGTATTAAGCTTGTAGGTTCTTGCTCTGAGAGACACTGAAGAAGTTGGAAGAAGCTGAAGATTAAATGGATAATCCATCAATGTCAAGGACAATGCGAATGCAGCTTGCGTTGTGCAGTCTGGAGCTGGAATGTGAGCGTGATGAGACCAACAAAGAGCTAAAAAATCTCCAAGGAAGCCACCCTGTGGCAAACGCAGACCATACTGACCAATACAAGAACCAGCAGCAGGATGCCATATTGCCACCCACTGAATGTGAAACTTCCAGACAGAAGTCTGATATCAGGTAAGAAAATGTCATGAAACCAACACATGTATGACCATCCTGAATGGTACATATACACTAGTTATACACCCCTACAGAAAATTCAGAGCCTGAATGATCATGTCAGTCATAACAAAGAAATTCAGTTGGACTAGTTTGTTACAATCCAGAACTTTACAGTAATTCAATTGCTCCCACTTCAACTAGCCATCTGAAATGATCTCCCTCTATGAGTTTTCCAAATACCGTTTTACACATAAATATTTTCCCAATGTGTACCTCTGCTGTGTACTTGCCTTTAACAGTCTCAGGTAAAGAGTATAAAACATAATGCTTCTTACGGACAATTATCTTCATTCACCTGTTAATATGTATCTTTCTGGTTCACATTATCTAATCAGGTCTGCTTTAAAACACTTCCAATCTTGGCTCTTCTGTTAAAGTGGAAAATGAAGCTTGTAACATAAGCTAAAATTTGGCATAGAAATGTGAGGGTTAAAAATGCAGATGTGAATTTGAACACACTCACTTGCTAAAATTACAAATTTAATTTGTAATGCCAAAAATGCTGAAATCTGTGCCATGAAATTTTGAATTCTGTTTACAACTATGCAAAAATCTTTCCTTCCTTGAACAACAATAGTATTCAAAGACATTACTACATAACACCAAAATTAACACAGCTGTGTCATCTGTCTAAAGAAATACTGGAAGATATTGCAATTGATAAATTTCTAATATGAGAGACCAGAGCGGCCTGTGAAAGTACTACCTACTGGGACATAAGGCCATATAGCCAAGGTAAAATTTTGTAATTGTTCCTCTGAAGGATTAGTGTAAACTTCTTCCTGAATACATAGTGTCACATGCCAGAAGATAGTCATTGCCATGGGGATCTCAAATCTCAGAATGACTTGCATATGTTTAGAAGCAAAAATTATTTCATATTAACTTGCCCTTAATTTAAAATTACTTTTAAGATTACATCAGTAATGTCTTTACTGATGCCACATATGTTACCCAAATTTTTATTTGTGGTATAAAACAAATGTTGAACTTTATAGACTAAGTATAAAAGCGTTTCTTGAATTCTGGTGTTTGCCTACTCAAGGCTTTCCATATTTCTGGTTGATCAAAGATAGGAAAGACAACTTATTTCCTTGCAGCAACCTCACTACTGAGAAGCAACCAATGCTGTAGAATAATTGCCATCTTTAATTACTGTGATAATATTTTAAGGCACATTACTGGTGTGTACCTGACTACTAAATGCTGAGGAAATTACTTATTTTGTGTTGACAAAAAAGATGGATTATCATCATCATCTGCATTTTCATCGGCTCGGCACATGTACGAGGGCTATTAAAAAAAGTAACCCTGGTGAGATTTTAACAAAACATGCAATGAGAAAAATAAATTGTATCATATACAAAAAATATGTACACACTTAAGCTACTTTTCAACGTAGTCACCTGTCATCATTTTTGCAACCTATCTTGCACAAAACTTGTGACAGCCTAGCCTAACTGTGATAATCTCCTAGAGAACAGTGAGTAAAATTTGAGGAAATTCACACAAAAGTTCTCAAATTGTGAAGTGCTGTCATTCACAAATTTTCTGGTCAATACTTTGAACAAGATCATCACTCACTACAGACGGCCAGCCAACCACTTTGCTCTTCATTGTGAACATTTGTTCGCCCATTTTTGAACATTCTACACCACTGCCTTACAGTTCCTTCCTTAATTATATTTTTGTCATAATTCATGACAGATTTCTGTATCACTCATTAGTTGCCTAAAATAAATGTAGGTTACTTTCCGATTAGTCCTCATATCATCTGTTCCAGCCTCTTGAAGACTGTACTCAAATTAATGCCAATGAATTTTTTTTTTGTTTTTCTCCACTTTCAGTTCTGATTCGAGTGGAATGCAGTCTGATCCACAGGAATGTGAGCCAGTTGATGAAGTCAACAAAAACAGCGAGGTAATAGCATTTCATCAGAACATTTCCCTGTAGTATCTTATTAGTGTTATGACTATTACAACAGTACATTTAAGATAACAAATTTTCTTTAGATGCTATGAAGCAATATTATCACTGCTTTGTATTCAGGATGCACAAGGTTGAAAGTATGCTTTCCAGACAGAAATATATCTTGGTTTTTCTTATTTAAATAAATACATTTTAGTGCTATTGAAGGCCATGGCCATATTTTTGAGGTTGATTTCTGCCTTGACATTTGTAAAGATCCCCATACCTTATTTGGCACTACATTAACTCAACAGTTCTAAAATCCAAAAGAGTAAAAGCAACACATGTATTGTCATCCTGTGACATGTTTTTATATTAAAGAAAATTCTGAATGTTGATCAAGGTCTGGATTTCAGGACTGAAGTCAGTAAATCCAACTTCCCAGAGATGCCATTTGTTATTTCCATGATCTGTTCATTGTAACTGATAATAATCTAAGACATTCCCAATGTTTCAGAAAGCCTGTACACAGTTCGATTCAACTGTAAGTCTAAATGAATGTATGCAGAAAGAGCAAATCAAAAAATTGTACCTTGAAACAGGTATGTATAAGAGTTGTACCAAATAATACTTCATATTGAGACATACAATTTTAAAATTTCAACTGCAAAAAAATAGTGCACTGTATTCTCAACAACACATCACCCAATTGTAACAGTCTATCCCTTTGATAATATATGGAGAGATGTCATCAGTTGATCTGTGAATGAATTAAATAAAGTGCTTGCTTCATATTATACACTAAGATTAATGAAGCTGAATGGCTAGAGACACTGTTGAACCTCAACAGCAAAACAGGAAATTCTGAGACAACCTAATCGCCTACTTTCCTTTCATATTATATGGACTGCATAGAAAATGATGCATCCAACAATTCTTCTACTGTGGCATATGTATTCTTTGCGCTGGAAATGCATTTACTGAGCCATTGCCTAGTAACTGAGCTGTTGCTTAGCAATAATGGGGGGGATAAACATACAGATACACAGACAGCAAGACAATCTCATATGGCTACTTTCATTTTTCCAAAATATGGAAAGTAGGCTAATTAGAATCACGCACATTCATCTGTGGTAGTGGAACCTGGACAACAAACATCAAAAACATATCTGGAATCACAACTGAGAAGCACAGCAAAAATATACGAGTATATAGAAAGATTACAAAAGGAATCAAGACATTCTGGATGAAATGAACACTGAACCAGTGTTTTCTGACATATTGGGCTATAGAATAAAGTGGATTTGTCATATTGGAAGAATATGCAATCCCAAAATTAATGATGAAATACATGCTGAATGAAAATGCTATCTGGCAGCTGGATCATAGATGTTCAAGAATTTGAAAAATTCACAATAGTGATTATGAAAACTGAACACAGTAACATGTTCTTCTGAAATGCAGGTTGACTTTCAATGGACTTCACTGTATTATATCCCAGAAAACATAACTCTTCTTAACCAAGACTGTGAGAACCTCAAATCAAACAATCTCATGACTACAAGAAATTAGTACAAGTTGCATAGTCAAATTGCCTATGGGTTCAATTGTTCAATTTATTTATGTCTAATTGAAAAATTAATAAGATTACAAATTACATAAATATAAGTTAAATGTACTTATGCATCACAATTTGAGCCTGTTAACAGGAACGTCGATGAGTATATTGCTAATAAGTGATAAGATTATGAATTATGTAGACACAAGTTAATTATACTTGTGCATCACAATTTGACCCTTTTGTCAAAAACTGTCAATGAATACATTGTTAAAGGTTATAAAACATGCAAGTAAAAGTAAAAGCAAGCAAGCAATCTCCATTCATAGATCCACAGATCCCCATAAGGGAGACTTGTGAATACAGAAAAATACGGTCAAATACAGCGTGAATTTAAATTATATTCTCACTGAAATAGTTATTTTGCTGAGTGGTCAATTAATGTGTTATTAATGATACTATGTCAACTGCAGATATGTCAAATGAGATTTGTTGATAACTTAAAACCAATGCCAGAAATTGGATTCAATCTGAAACCTTCTGAAATAAGACTTGTTTGATGACTTAAAAATAAAGCACCACTTTTCCATTTACACCTAATCCAAAACTGCAGCACTGGTTTTATATATCCATGGTTTTTAATTTGTGTAAAAATGGAAACAATTGGCTGCTTTTTGCACCATGACCATTTGAAACAAATTTTGTAGCTTCCAGACCAACATTGCATTTCCTTGTGACACTTTTTGTATTTTATGTCTAATTTTATGAAGTAATATTTGTGTTCAGTGAGTAACAGACAACTAGATTTTCATTGAGCATTCCGAATTTCCCTAAGGCTGGGATACTGGTTTTACCAACAGTGGAAATTTCCATGTATGTAAACTCCACAATTTGCAGATTACTGTATGGAAATAAAAGGGGCATGTTTTAACAATCGTTCTAGATATTAACTAACTACAACTAATTACCCCATTGAGAAAAGTCCTTCTTGACAAACTAATTGTTACTCAGCTTTCAATCCCTTGCATCTCGCAGAACAAATGTTCATTAGTGTTCACAAGAGTACATGACTTAACTCAGTCCTGAGCCAAGTAAATCTAATCCAGAGCCTTACACCCTATGCCTTTAAGATATGTGGTGCAATCCAAAAGTTCCCGAAATTTGAATTTTGCACATGAGTGGTTGAGTACATTGAAATACCGCTAGGTGGCTCCTCACACACCCTTCTTGAATCAGTGTGGCAAGCAGCGTCGAGTTGAGTGGTTGGGTTTACTGTTGGTGAATGTATTTCCATTGTTGTGTTTCCGTGAGTTTGTGGTTTTGTGATGGCTGACTTGAGAAAGCAGCATGTCTGTATAAAGTTTTGTTTTAAACTTGGGAACACCGCTGCAGAAAAACACCAAATGTTGAAACAAGTTTTTGCCGACAACAGTTTAGGTCAGACACAAACTTACGGCTGGTATAAGCATTTCAAAATGGCCGAACATCGACTGAAGATGACGATCGTTAGGGACGGCTGTCAACTGGCGCCAGACCAGAAAATGTCATGAAAGTTAGGGATCTGATTCTGCAAGATCGTAGACTGACCATCCAAGAACTCTGTAACACCTTGGGACTAAGTTATGGTACATGTCAACGAATTTTGTCAGAGGTACTGAACATGAGGAGGATTGTGGCAAAGTTTGTGCCATGACTGCTGCAAAATGAGCAGAATCAGCATTGCTGGGAAGTCGGCAAGGAGCTTCAACAGCTTCAGGAGGACACAAACTTTCTTTCGAAGGTTGTCACTGCTGACAAAAGTTGGGTTCATGGCTACGACCCTGAAAGTAAGCAGCAACCATCGCACTGGAAGAGCCCTTCTTCACCTCAGTCAAAAAAGAGCTCGACAAGTCAAGAGCAACATTAAGTCCATGTTGATCTGATTTTTTCTTATACTGACGGGATTGTTCACAAGGAGTTCGTCCATCCTGGTCAGACAGTGAATAAAGAGTTCTTTCGTGATGTTCTAAGGCGTTTGAGAGAGAACATGAGGAGAAAACATCCAGAGAAGTGGCGCACGAACGACTGGGTATTCCACCATGACAATGCACGACCACATACGGCTTACATTGTGCAGGAATTTTTGGCTAAAAACAAGATGGCAGTTGTTCCCCAATCATGGTACTCACCAGACTTAGCTCCAGCCGGCTTCTTTCTCTTCCCCAAGATGAAAATCAAGTTGAAGAGGCGAAAATTTGATACAGTTAAGGAAATTCAAGCGGAAACGCAGACAGTACTAAATACCCTAACAAAGAAAGACTTCCAGGATGCATTTGAAAAGTGGCAGAAACGCTGGGATCGGTGTATGCGCTCCCAAGGGGACTACTTTGAAGGTGATGGTGCAGAATAAGATCTATTTAAGATGTAATAGTTTTTATTAATATACTTCGGGAACTTTAGGATTGCACCATGTACATTTCCGTGCATGCCTAGGTCTTTCAATTAGTCTCGTCCTTTAAGGTTTCAAACTAGAACTGTGTATGCATTTATCATCTAAAAACATTAAAATATTTATGACTGTAGGGATAAATTAATGATAGTTATAAAACTTTAGTCCCGTGCAATGTATGAAAACCAGTCAAGGGGGATACTATCCAGTATAAATTTGAGGAAGATGATATCAGAACTGGGTAATGTTGTTATGCACTGGATTCTCTTTATCATTTCAGTTGACGCGTGGAGACCTGGAAAATCAGAAATTGTGTGCCCTGCATGTGGCTCTAAGGGCCAGCCGTTGCTGAGACGTCACCATGGTCAAGTGTTTAAATCTGCATTAGGGATTATCTGCACATTCGGGTATGATTCTTACAAATCACACCTTATACATAACTTGTTTAATATGGCTTTTGGGGATGGTATTCACCTACTTCAATTAGCACTTTAGCATTCTCTTGCAGACACTGAGAACTATAATGATGGATGTCTGTCCAGAACAAAGAAAAATCACTTTCATTACCTTGAAGCTAAACCATTTCTGTATATTACAAATTTATGAAACAATATTCATACGAGATATACACTTTGTGAAAATACTTCATGATTGTCATTCATAACTAATACAGGCAAATTTTCACTTATTTTGATTGTTCAGAAAAGATGTGTCAAGCCTAAATGATTTATCCAATACATCTGAAATGTCAGATAAATTTAAGTTACCTACTTGAAGTATCAATATCCTGTTTGAAGTAAATCATTTCACCAATCAACTCTTCAGATTACTCTGCATCTGGGACCTAGAATTTGTTTGCTTAACTCAGCCAATCCATCTGTTAGATAGTCCAGTGAATTGAGTTTGTATGTAGATACATAAAAAAGATAGGAATGTACTCTGCAAAATATTAACTACCATAAATTGAGGAAAATGTACTCATTGTGGTAACCTACTGAACATTTATAGAATATAAAATATTAAAAAAATAATCCAAACACTGCTTTTAAAAAGAACTAATAAAACCGTTTGAAGTTGAATGCACTGTCAAATATATTTGGAAAAAAAAAATACCTTTCCAAACTGCTTTTCAATCTTTCATTGAAGTCAACATTTTCTTTCAGATGCTGGCCAATACAATTGCTGCCCTTCATATTATGCTCAAATCGAATTGTGAATCTGCACTGCTTTCAGTGTAATTATTATTTGGGCACCTACGACAGGAAAAAATGCCGTCTAATTCAACGAAGTTCACCCCTAGAACCTTCTGCGCATACTTCCCAGGCGTAATCAGTATCTAATACACAACAGAAACACCAGCGATATGCTAGCATTTAGAGGAGACTCATCTCTCACCCTTCTGTAGGTGTGACATGACATCTTCCGGCACCTGTATGGCTCCATGCTGATGGCATGATTGGGGGTGGTCTGGGAGTTTGTAAGGATGGTGTCACTGCAGGAAGCATAGATTTAAAGCTTTACTACACTTTAAATTGCTTAAGTCTTACAGTAGGATGCAAACTATATTTGGACAAAACGTTAGGGCACACAATGAGGACCAACAGGAAGCCTAAGATTTGGGGCATTGTTCATGGGTTAGCATCACAGATAACCCGTCAGGAAAGAATAATTCTTGCTGCTTGATGACTCTGGGTGATTTTCTTGTGAGGTGTGTGGTTACTGGAATCCACATCACCCCATGCTATGATGATTTCTTTGTTCATTAGTCTACAGCTACAGAATGTGTGAGCACGTATTTTCAGGGGGCTTGGTCTTGTTCAAATTCCCATTAGGTTGATTTTTAGATGCAGTATTGTTGATAACTTTAGGGAAGGTGATAATATATTTGTGTTACCTGAGAATTTCATTTGATACTCTTGAAAGTAAAGTTTGAGATGGATTACATGGATCATTCTAAATTCAGCCAGTGATCTATCTTAAATGTACTAGCTTTTCCTATAGTATACAGTCAACTCTCGATTATCCGGGCTAATGGTGGGGATGGNGTTTGTTATAACATACTTATCTTCATGCCTTAATCAGTTCAATTACTGGCATAGTATAGAACCCTCTTGTCATAGATTCACCCATCCCTACTAATCCAGGCCAAGAAAGAGGGTGGAGTATTCCACACAATACCAGTGACCAGTGACTGGATATCTTTAAAAAATTTCATACTGAAACCTAACAAGTTAACAGTTACTCATCTGAATAATCTGGATTACAAATGATAAAACAATTCCGTCCAGTGTGACTGTTGAAGCTTTTACTACTTCACTTCTTGCACCCTAACATGTTTCGGTCCCTATAGACTATCATTGGAGGGAAATCAACACTTTTAGAAACTACTATTACATTGGGTGTTTTGATTTTTAAAATATATAAATATACAATATTTGTAATATACACTTTAGACAAAATCCAAATTTCTTACAACTACAGCAACTGTCCTTGATGCATTAAAGTTTTTTTTATTTTTTTTTACTTCATTTTTTTTTTTACTTTTTGTTATTTAAGTTAAAAATCTTTAACTGAATAGGTTCGTGTCCCTTGTCCTTTAACTTAGGGAGTGAAATATGTTAGGGTGCTAAGAAGTGTAGTAAAAGCTTCAACAGTCACACTGGACAGAATTGTTTTATCATTTGTAGTATTGTTAGTGTGNTATCATTGGAGGGAAATCAACACTTTTAGAAACTACTATTACATTGGGTGTTTTGATTTTTAAAATATATAAATATACAATATTTGTAATATACACTTTAGACAAAATCCAAATTTCTTACAACTACAGCAACTGTCCTTGATGCATTAAAGTTTTTTTTATTTTTTTTTACTTCATTTTTTTTTTTACTTTTTGTTATTTAAGTTAAAAATCTTTAACTGAATAGGTTCGTGTCCCTTGTCCTTTAACTTAGGGAGCGAAATATGTTAGGGTGCTAAGAAGTGTAGTAAAAGCTTCAACAGTCACACTGGACAGAATTGTTTTATCATTTGTAGTATTGTTAGTGTGACGGACCAGAACGAAACAAATCAGAATACTCTGGAATTTGTATCATTCACGACACATCTGTTCATAATATTGGTGTAATGTGCCTAAAAATGTATGATTAACTAATATCTAAAATTTTGTATATTAATAAAACTATTGTGTTTCTGGACATTATCCATTGTCCTGTTTTTATTTAAAACACAACGTTTCAGAGACTGGATTCTGTCTCCATCTTCACTTTAGGTGCAACCCATCTCTGGAGATAGGGCTTGATGTCAGGCCATGCAGAAATGAAACTGCATGATGGACAGTACTGACAGAATATTGTTCTCCCTTTGTCTTTCACTTCACAGAGAGGATGGGGAGAGAGCAAAATATTCAGACATGATTCCCTGGTCTAGTGTGTATGAAACTAAGAAATGTTGTGGAGTATAAGCTTGCCAATACATACAGCCAATGGAGCTCTTACTGAATGCACTCCTCCAGCTTCTGCAGTGTGGTGATACACCACTTATCCTCAAGGTATTTGTCACTGCCATCTATTCAGATCCACCCAGCCACCTACCCAATGGACTCCGGAGGCTTAAAGTGGCTGGGCTGTAACATTGGCCACATCTCCATCTAGTGCAGAGGTTAAGAATGGTGGAGCTATCCTTCCACTCCCCCATATGTCTTCATGGCATGGTGCTTAATTAATAAAGCACATGGATATCCATCCATCTCTGCTTTTGTATCCACCTACCTTAACCCAAAAGGTAAATATATGTCTGAGATAAATTTGTGGGTACATTACCATAGAAACAATTTCAAGCATTGATATGAAGCAGTGACTTCCACTGGATTGTAATAATTCTGCCAATTATTCTAAACAGTCATAAAGAAGTACTTTATTGTTATTTATGTTGATATTCTGTTGCTGCTCCATTTAACAACTTCTTGAGATATAAATAGTTTACCAAGAGAAAGAGCACACCAGAAGCATAATTGTTCATTATCAATGAGGTGGATAAAAACAAAATCTTAATCTTTCCTTTGTGAATGGAGAAGTTCATGGAGGTAGGCCTAAGCCCACTGGGGCTGTAGTGCCAAGGGTGAAAAAAATCTTTCCTTTTCATTTATCATTATCACAGCTGAAACATGATTATTCAACTACACGTTCTGGTACCACTGGACTATGTGAGTGCACAAAGTTTCTCAGGCTGGAATGAAGTTTCTCGAATGATGCAAAGGGCTGAACCTGTAAAACAGATATAAAAGTTATATTACAATGAAACCAGTATGTAATATGTATAGAATCATCAAGAGAAAGTATATTTATTAGTGTCGGTTTCAAAAAGAATATACATTTGCAGAACTGAAGTTACAGGAAGTTGCAATTTTCATTCAGAGTGTACTATTAGGGTACCATAACCTTTTATGAAAATAATTTTGTTTCATACTTCAGCAAACAGGGTAATCCAGTGTAATGTGCAGAAATATAGATGTCATAAATGTGAATGAACATATGACTTAATAGCAAATTCATAAAAAAGTGACATCTAGTAGTACAGATACCTTTCTGCGTATCCACTTTGACAATCCTTGTACATGTCTCTCCTCAGTCATAAATCTCTTATCAATAATTATGAGTGCACCCCAATCATTCTTGTGGCGTATACACCGTCCTAATGCTTGGTTCAGGGCCCTGAAAATGAAGACCATGGAATTACATGTTATGAAATACAAGCATTTAATCTTCTCACTATAGCTGGGATAGATTGGTCATTAGAATGGTGGGTTACAGGCTGGATGGCTGGGGTTCGATTCCCAGGAGGAGCCACAGCATCCAGGCCACCCAACCTATGTCAGGAAGATGTATGTGGGAGTAGAGGTATAGCTCCACAGTTCTTGACCTCAGCACTAGATGGTGGTGAATGCTCAGCTTCACAAACTGGCTGCATTGCCTCTGGGAAAAGAGCCTGTGGAAGCCATTCGATAGGAGGCTGGGTGGGCCCCAGAGTCAGTATGAATGATGCGAAGTAGAGAAAAACCACTTGCCCCTGCAAGAAATCAAACTCTGGCCATCCAGTCCAGACCTTTCTCTTAGGAAAAGAATGTTAAATACAACTTGCTGTGTATGAAGAACATCCAGTAATAAAAAAGACAAGCAAATCTCATGAACCAACTATCATTAAACAAGCTGGATTAAATAAAAAATGTTTCACACTACCTCCACTACAGAAATCTACAAGGGCTATTCAGAAAGAAACCTCCAGTGAGCTGTAAACAAAACAAGCAACAAGAAAAAAAATTGTTATATACAAAAAATACAGGGGATGGACAAAAATATGGAAACAACTCCTGAAATGCATGCCTGAATTGAAGTGTTTATTTTAGCTACATTTGTAGGTCACACTGTCGTATCTGCTAACACCACTACCTGTACAATCTCCGCAATATGTTGCAAGCTTCATTTGTTTTCGAGACAGTGTTCTGTGCAATTTTTTGTGCATCATATCAGAGCTAACAGAATTCGAATGTGGGCAAATTGTTGGGGCCCATATGGTGGGTGCTTCCGTAACCAAGGTAGCTGAGGTTTTTGGTGTTTTGCGAGGCACAGTATCCAAGATTATGACTGCATATAGGAGGACCGAAAAAACCGCATTCGATAAGCACCAGCGTGGACGGAAATGTCTGTTGAGTGATCGAGAAAGACAAACATTGTGTAGGATTGTGATGAAAAATAAGAAGACTACAGCTGCAAAAGTGGCTGCTGAACTAAATGTCATGTTCACAAACCCTGTCAGCACCAAAACAGTATGAAGGGAACTCCACAAGCAGGGTATTTCTGGACGAGCTGCAATTTCAAAGCCACTCATCAGTGATCAAAATGCCACTAAGAGGACAGTGTGGTGCCGAAGTCATAAAACCTGGACTGTGGAGCAATGGAAGACAGTAATTTGTTCGGATGAGTCCACCTTCACACTATTTCCATCTTCTGACCGAGTTTACGTCTGTAGAACGCCATCCCAAGCTTACGATCCAGATTGTTTGCTGCCAAGAGTGAAACATGGTAGGGGTTCGATCATGGTATGGGCAGCCATATCATGGGATTCTGTTGGACCCATCATTACCCTGCAAGGTCATGTCACTTCCAATGACTATGTGACCATTTTGGGTGACCAGGTCCATCCCATGGTGCAGACTTTGTTCCCTAATGGTGATGCCATTTACCAAGCAACCATGCCTGTGTTCACATAGCTCACAACGTCCAGGACTGGTTTTCTGAGAATGAAGATGAAGTGTCACGTCGGCCATGGCCCCTACAATCGCCAGATATCAATATTATTGAGCCTTTGTGGTCTGTTTTCGAGAGCAATCTGCGTGCACGCTATCCACCTCCATCATCGATAACAGAACTTACCATGTTTTTCAGGAAGAATG
>NW_019744109.1:1710227-1710405 GCF_002891405.2 Cryptotermes secundus
AGCCGAAGTGAGCCGAGTCCCAGCACGCTGGTTGCTAAGCAAAGCGAGTAAACAGCAGTTGCTAGGCAAAGCAAGTAAACAGCGGTGACGTAACACGGGACGCCACAGTTGCTATGCCACTGTAAACAACTCCCGACAGCATTGCTAGCAACACAACGCCAGACAACAGTGGTGCCTA
>NW_019744110.1:0-10410 GCF_002891405.2 Cryptotermes secundus
TTTTTTTTATACCCGTGGCAGTGTTGCAGCAGTAGACACATCGACCTTAATAATCCATCCCAACAACCACCCGTAGCCTTAAATATGTATTTCATTTTATGCGCCATTTTTCATTCTGCCGGAGGTGCAAGGAGTCAGGCCCGCAGTGCAAAAGCTTTGCTAGCTTATCGCCAACCTCACCTTCATCTTCTGCTTGAAATGCTCGTCAGGGTTCTAGGAAATCTGTCACGAGGGGGTCTACATGCATTTGCGTGCAACGTATGCGCATGCTCCTATCTTGTCTTGCTAAATCCAACACTTATAGATATTGAATTAACTGATTTATTTCAAACTTGTTACGAACAGGATACCACTTGAGACGTTTCGATAGTTTATGCATTTACCTTCATGACATGAAATACCAACATGGCTACAGTGCGAAATTTTGAGGTGTGATTGATATGCGTGTAATTGAGTACAGGGTCCTCAAGTTTTGTACGATGACAGATCTCTGGAAGCTATGGAACCCCTATTTCTTCAGAGAATTAGAAAATAACACGGATTCCAGATGAAATACTTCGGTTTGATGAGCTATTGTTTCATACGAAGTTGAAATACTTATCTTGACATGTAATAAACACATCTGTAGATGTTTTATTAAATATTATTTTTTTGTTTCGTTAAAATCTGATGACTAGGGAATTTTACGTTATGTAAAATGAATCTTGGGTACCGATTTTTGAGATACTAATCACATTCCAGGATTGAATTTTTCAGGGCTTTGAATATTAATGTTGGGTTTTCACGCCATATACGTGTCGCGGACCATAAAGGTGGAGTCAGAACTTTACGCTGGTATCCATCTTGTTTGGTAATAGGATCATACTTTTATTCTTTTTTTATTGTCTATTTTGTTCATTTTCATGTTTGCCCTTTTCTGTTGGGTTAGTTTGGATAACCGAATCCTGTAATTAGAATTGGTGTTACTATGAATAAGACTGTTAGGAAATCATGCACCGTTACAATTACGTTTTTGAACTTGCTCTGTCCCACTAAGAGGGCCTGGTTGGCCGAGTTCAGCTCGGACAAGACAACACGGTATCACAACACAGAATACTATAATCCGTTATCATATTCGTTATCGTCCGCACAATTAATTTGAACCTGGATAGCTCAGTCGGTAAAGTGACTGGTGCCACGAGTTGGAAGACTACGAATGTCTCTCATCACTACTGTGTACAAACAGGCTTCGTCCTATCCAGCGTTTCATCGATTAAATACGGGGACTGCTTTCCTTGTGGTAAATCGGCATGAGCGTGAAGCTAACCACTGGCCTCTACCCACAGCTTCACATCCTACATCTGTAAGCCTTCATGGCATCGTTCTTAGGTTAGTGGTATAATTTTTGTTTTTATAAAATCATTTATTTTTTATAAATTTGTATAAAAAATGAAACAATTTAAAATTTTGTTTTTATGTTTACATTACACCATAAAAATATGTTTCTTTTCAAAAAGAAACCCGATTCTTCCGAATCCCACAATGCACCACGTCATCTACGAGTGTTCCTAATACTTGCGTTTGTATTTCGTCCAGCTGTATGTTCCATCACGCTGTCTGCCCACAGCACGTCAAACTCATGCACTGAAGTCCGGGCATACTGAAAAGGAAGGGCTTTGTTGTCCTCAAAGACCCGGACCGGAGTTGTAAACTTTTGACATCATAATTAACTTATTTCTGAAGAGAAACAATTTGCATCGCCGTAACGCTATGGCATTTTAATTTACTGCATAATGAAAGCCCTTGAAGTTCGTATGGCATTCATGCATTCATTCTGTGAATGTAAGGTTAGGAACCTGTTGCGAACCACAGTGTGGCATCCATGGTCTTTCAAATGACGTCCTCCTATTCAAATGTTATCTAATTAGTGTATCATATTAACGGATACGGTGAAATTAGCCGAAAAGAAGTTCAGGAAATGCTTCTTATCATTCAGTCTGCTTTCTAAGAAGCTGAACCTTAGGATATGTAAAAAACACATTTTTTTTATTTTTGTGAGGTTATGAAGTACGGTTTGTTAACTTATGGCAAGGATAAGAAGCACCAGAATTATAAAAAATGGCTTAAATTTGAATATATGAAATATATACTGGGGTAGTCTACACAACAATATTTCCGAAAAAAAATATATACTGCTGTATCAACATTTGTTTAGTGGCTATTGACGTACATATTTCGACCCTTATATTGGGTCATCATCAGGCGTATAATAATACAAGCATTAGTTCTTGAATTGCGTCTTAATTCAATATGGATCCATAATGTGTTGTAATAAGTTTTATATATATAATTTGAGATTACAGTTAAACAGTGAAAGTTGAATTTAAAATTGCACAAAATATTTGTATTATTTATTATCAACCGCTTTAAAACTTTGTGACCGCTCCTGTTTCCGTCCTCAGGTGAGGGGGTTACATCTACTCTCTTGGGTCCCTTAGAAAGAGCTAACCTCAATCATTCGATACAGTTTTCTAAATGTTGTGTTCTCCAGTTTTTAGAATACCGGACGATGGACAAAGCCCAGACACTCAATAATTCTAAGAGATATTTCAGTTCCAACTTACGGATTCACTTTTGATTTGAAATAATTGCATATTGCAATGTTAACTCAAAGTACTGATGTAATTCTTAAATGGATGTACTAAAAACATAAGCATACAGCTCTTAGATGCAGGTATACCTAGAACATTTAGATAAGTCGCATTATATAACACGTACGTGTAGAATATGCCGGATAGAACTTCGGTTTTGTTACACTCGGATATCCGTAGCATATTCCAATCGCGATTCGGTCTGCTGTTACTATATTTTAATTTGTCACATTATTCGGAAAGGCTGTGATGCCACATATTTTGCAAATAGAATTATAATCTTACATCAAACCTTCAAAATGTGAAACACTTCTACAAATTTTTCCGTTGCGCAGTATGTCGCATAATCGTTGTGGGTCTTATCTTGAAGCAAGTGAATTTAGCGTAGTATGAAACCTAATTTCTCAAAGACCAGATAACTGAATGGAATAGGGTGTTTCTTGAGAAGCTGGTAGTTTCTTAGCCGGCTAAGAAATTTTTCGCCGTTGATGGAACCCGAAATTTCATTACAGTGATCAGAATGGTCCCATACTGGACTCAGTCCTGAGTCAGTCGAGTTTAATCTACACCATATTGCTTTAAAGTCGCTTGTAATTAGGCAATTTCCCTTTCTTTCAAACTAAAATGCTATATGACTTTCTCATCTGCTTCACTTATGCTGTCTCATTCTTCTTGGTGTCCCCGTCCTTATGACAGTCGCAGGAGTGAATTATGTAGCTCCTGATGTGACTGAGTCTGTCATCCTGTCAATTCCTTTCTCTTGAATTCTTTACAGTAAGGCATATATTCCTTAATCATAATCGTAATCATATTCCGTAAAGGCGCATCTTATACCAAAGTTTGTCTCCACGTCACAGGACTGCATTGATAAGAACGGCACAGAGTTCTCGCACTTGTGCCCTTCTAGTCCCCATCCGTTTTGCTCTTCACTTAACTCTTCACAGGGAGAGAAACAAACGCTACGCAGTTGAGCGCTCCTTGTTGAGAGAGAAGCCGCTTCTGAAACTCTGCGGACCCTATCCTCCCTCCCCCCCACTCACTTTCGTTCAGAAAGTTTTTCATGCTCCCGGGCTAACTTAGCATATCAGAGCGGAGACGGGGACCATGTGATTGAGTTAAGGGCACATAACTTAGTTCTGGAGAGCTAATACATTTATTACGTCAGTTCCGCTGACCGCTTGATTTAGGATGCGCAAGTTTCGAAGTTTGCTTGTTGTGACGGCATTCAGTTCTGTTTGTAGAATGTTAGCCTGTATTTGTATGCAGCTTTTCTGTTGTCTTGCAGTGGGCTGATTCTCCACCGACGGAGTCCCGTCACGCATCTAACCGTTACAGTTTCTCAAATTTGATTCCGAAGCAAAACAGAACAGAGCTCATGACCAGTGAACACAGAAGAGAAAGGTGAAAATGAATTCCGTCACCAAACAAAGCAAACTCCGTTGCTTGAGTCCGCAAGAAAACTATACTGACCGAGCTACCGCCGCTTGTCGGCGAAGTTAATGCCAACTTTAGCGGATAGAGAGTGTCACGTGGTCAGCGCAACGAGTCCCCACGGCTCGTTAATTTCGGTTTTCTAGACCGGAAATTCCGTCACCATTTCCAGAAATTAAAATCGACTCTTAATGTCGATGTTAATTTATTGCTTTGTTCTTCCGGATACATCGATTGTTTGTTTATTGAACGATATTTTGTAACTGTTTAATTAACTACGAGTTGAGTCGAATGGTGAAGAAATTTTGTGAATAATGAAGACTGAAGAAGGAATCAGCGTCATATGTTTTTGAGGTACTGTACCAGACTTTGCCTCCAGGGCCTGAGGAAGACCAGAAGCAGGCCAGTCAGAGTAGTGATATTCTTAGGTGAGTTCCAAATTCGGACTTTCAGAATTGGAAGGAGAATAGTGAACACTTAACCACGCACTTCTAGTAGTTATTAAAGATCGCCAGATTGGGCTAAAAGAGGGGATATTTTGCAGTCAAACTTATTATTCATCCGTGGTTCCAGCTGTTGTGTGTCGCTGCTAATTTCGATGCAGTTTTTAAATTACATATTGACATGTGCTCAGCGTGTCTCGGCTTGCGTCAACAGCGGCAGGGTTCGTCACATGAATTATTCTGTTCGACGTTAAACAACTCAAAGTAACCCAGTGAACTAACTTGCTGTGTTTAGTTTGCTGCTCGCTGATACCTAACATTTTGACTCATCTGGTCCCCGAATGTCATGTCCCTAATAAAATTCGCGTTCAAAATCTGTGTATAAGTTTAGTTTGTTTGTGAGATGGCGATTGTAAGTTATCATCTTAATTTCTTATTATTACGTCACGTAAACCTGGTGACTTAATATTTTAATGTGTATAACTAGGCAACAGCTCGGTAAACACATTTCATAGGTTACGCAGCCAGTAGAGAGACCTACTGCTAGGTAACGGTTAGTTAAACACGCTCCAATTCGAACACATAACACCGAACAGGAATCTCTGGAACAACGATTCGCTAAGTACATATAATTGGTTACCACGGGAATTATAATGGTTTCCGGTACAACGAAGTTACAAGAACACAGTAACAGAACGGTTAAACAGGGTGATCTCTATTCGGTTCACCCGAAGCTATGAGGAGGGGTGAGAACAGACCAGTAGACAAAAAAGAGTCCGTGTGGAGGCGGGGTCGAATACCTCCACCGTAGCTCCTCCTTCTGGCTTTCCCACCAATATCCTATGTGCATTCCTCTTCTCCCCAATTCGTGCTACATGCCCTGCCCACCTCATCCTCCTTGACTTCATCATTCTAATTGTACTTGGAGAAAAGTACAAGCTACGAATCGTGTGACAATATGATTATAAATATTCGACTAAATTTTACTGCATGATATGTAATAAACATTACACTTTTAAACTCATTCATTGTTTTCCGCCTCTCTGATCCATTATGAGGATAAAAGAATCTACATACGTGTATATATATAATTAACGAATAATTGTTTTATAATTATGAATTATGTGTGTTAATATTTAATTGATTCATATCTAATAGAGTTTTTATTGTTTTATTAGAATTTTTGGTCATATGCTGGAATTTATAATGAAAAGCATATCTCTAGGGTCAGTTCTGGTTTACATTCTATTAACGACCATCAAACGTACACTGTTATGAAAAGAATAAATTAATATATCGCATGTGGTACAAAGTATTAGGGCCTAAAATTCCTTCCTTTTACTATTGAATCCTCTTTAGAAAACCTACGGGCGAGGAAGACAAAAATCTACTGTTCCTAATATTGTACAGGCTGGCGCAAAAAGGTGGGAACTTTTGAATGTGATGTTGGCAGCTGTGTGAGGGGAGAAGAAATGTGGGGAGGGTGGTAAGTTGTAGAGTAGCACTGGAGGTTTAGTAGCCATGGAACAGTTGAACGTTCAAGAACGCGTAGTAGCCGTGCGGGCTTATTATCGACACGGCGACAGTTTGGTTGAGGCCTTACGGGAGTTTAGGCGGCATTTCAACCTTGCCCCTCGTGCCCACGCTCCATCTAAACATGCAATTCGAACGTGGGTTCAAAATTTCGAAGAGACTGGTTCAGTGGGAAAGAGAAAGTCTTCTGGTCGTCCAGGAAGTGCTTGGACTCCGGACAATGTCGAAGCCGTGCAAGCCTCCGTCTTGAGAAGTCCACATCGCTCAGTACGGAAAGTCGCAGCGGCAGTGACTGTAAGTCGTCGGTCTGTCCAGAGAATACTCCATGAACTCAAGTTTCATCCCTATAAACTGCAACTGGTGCAAGAACTGAAACCTAATGACCATTTGTTGCGCCGACAGTTTTGTGAAGCAATAATGAACAAAACTGACGAGAATCCTGATTTCATTGAAAATCTGTGGATGTCAGACGAAGCTCATTTTCATTTAAACGGGTATGTGAACAAGCAGAACTGTCGGTACTGGGCACAAGAAAATCCTGCTGTTCTTCATCAACGACCTCTACACAGCCCCAAGGTCACTGTATGGTGTGCAGTTTCAGCTCGAAGGGTGATAGGACCATATTTTTTTGAAGACATCGCAAGAAACACGGTGACAGTAACTTCTGAGCGTTATGTAACCATGCTTGAGACGTTTCTTGCTGCAAGAATTCACAGTGTACCGAACATTGGTATCGAAAACACTTGGTTTCAACAGGACGGGGCGACCGCACACACCGCACGAGTGTCAATGGCAGCGGTCAGGCGTCTGTTCCCCAGACTTATCAGTGTGTGATTTTTATTTATGGGGTTACTTGAAGAGCGTGGTCTACAATACACGCCCCACAACCCTAGCCGAACTTAGAAGACGAATAACAGAAGAGATCGCAGCAATACAACCCGACACTTTGCTCCGAGCCATGCGCAATTTTCAGGATCGACTTGCAGAGCGTATTCGGCAAGATGGACATCATTTTCGCGATGTTAATTTCAAACTGTGAGTTATTTTTAAATTTCCAATGTAGAAGTGCACATTGAGTACCTTGATTAAATTTCAAAACAAAAAAAAATTGTATTTTTTCCTCTATTTTCAAAAGTTCCCACCTTTTTGCGCCACCCTGTATTTCAGACTACAAGCACGACATGACTGCCCCTTGAAATTAAACTACTGTTCCTGTTTCCACGCATTCTCCTGTTGCCCCGTGGTTCCCAGTTTTCAAGTGAGTCGGCATGAAAGCTCTAGGACTCGCTGTCTTGGTATTTTTTTATTGCTAGTGGGGTGGGACTAAGTCCCTTGTACTGCAGCCACTTCTGGCCTATTGTACCAGCCCCAGATATGTGAGGGTGATTGTGGAGCAATTGGTGGAATGAAGATTGGCAGGGGAAACCGAAGTACTCGGAGAAAACCTGCCCCAGCGCCACTTTGTCCACCACAAATCTCACTTGACCAGACCCAGGATCGAACCCGAGCCGCCGCGGTGGGAGGCCAGCGACTAACCGCTTGACCTATGGCGGGGCCCCGCCGTCTTAGTAACTAAACTCTCTAGCCTATACACTGCCATTATGACTACGTTGTGAACATATGGGATGAGGAAGAAACATAAACACCCTAAACTGTACTAAAAGTCTGAACGTTGGCAGACCTTTGGCTGTTACACAAATCTTATTAGAATCATCTTTATATGGAAAATAATAATTTCGCGTGCCAAATGATTAATTGCTATTGCGTGTTGACGTAGATTAATGTATTTGGAATATTTCTGGCATCAAGTACCACGCGGCCTTCTCATTCGAAACCCTAAAGCATTATATTCCAATATCCAGTTTCTTCATTGTTTTTTGTTTAACATTTAACCGGAGACATAAGAAGGCGTAGTGTCAAATTGGTACTACTTGTGGGGGCTCTATCTGTACCACTACTCCAAATTTACATCTGATTTTAAGTACAAGATATTTGTCGACCTTTAACCCAAAACATATTTTTCAAATGAATGGTCTGACATACTGGAGTGAGTAACTGGCTGCCAGCTATATTTCCTCCATGGCTTCAGTCTTCTCCGAGTGATCGAATTTACGGGTTTCAGACAGCAGATACAGAGGAAACATGTGTTTGCCGTGTTGTACACATTCTAATTATTCAGTTTGTAGCACTGAGTGACGTTAATATTGCGTTCTCTTCATAACACGGAATCGCTCTGGAGGAATGACTGAATTTGGAATAAATTCGTTGAGTCCTGAAGCCCTTCGGAGTTATAGACGGGACTGACTCGTGATATTAGGTTCATTGATTACGACCGTAATTGTGCTTAAAATATGCTTTGAGGACCTGCTTACAAGGCGTAACCCCGTTTAAATAAACGCAAGGTACCCATAATTTGTATCGGAAGTTAGTAACAGGTATAGAACTTGTACTTGTTGAATTGTTAGTTGAAATTGAAATTCACCGTAAACAGAGGCTGCTCTTAATTAAATGATCAAACGCGATAGGAAAATATTCAAAAGTTCGTTGAAACTGAAACAACGGCAAGCTTTAGAATCCGCCTGCCGAAACCTATGCAGTACTGTATTGGGTGTCGGCTTTCGGGTGACATAACAAATCCAATTCAACAACTTGTAGGCAGTGTTTGGTTATGAGGGCCTTGGCAATCGATACTGCACGATAGCAAGAACTTTTGTTTCTACAGTTCGTCATAAGGAAACTGACTGATACAGTACGTGTTAGGCTGCATAGTATTATTTAAATTCAGGTTCTTTTGCAACACTGTACCCTTTCTAAAGACGCATCTGTGGTCTAGTGGTTAGAATTCCTGGCTACACATCCAGAGGTCCCGGGTTCTATTCCCGGCGCTACCACATTTTCTGAGAAGTAGTGGGCCTGGAACGGGGTCCACTCAGCCTCATGAGGATAACTGAGGAGCTACTTGAATGGAAAAGTGGCGGCTTCGGTCTAGAAAACCAAGATTAACGACCGTAGGAATCCGTTGCGCCGAACACACGAAACCCTCTATCCGCTAAAGTTGGCACTGACTTCGCCGACAAGCGGCGGTCTCTCGGTCGGTATAGTTTGCTTGCAGACTAAAGGCCACGGAATTTGTTTTTCTGTTTGTGTACGTTTTAAAGACATAAGGTTAATATAAGTTTCTGAATAAATCTTGTGACTCCTGGCTTCCATCAATTGCTTAAGACACTTCTGTGAGGCAAGATTTCACGCAAGTATCGTTACAAAAGTTTATAACTTTTGAAGTTGTATTACCACGCCAAATTGCAAGACTTGGCTTTATTAGACAGAAATGTCGTTCCGCCTCGGAAGCTTGTCCTGACTGATGTAGGCGCAGAGTAATATATAGTTGCTAGACGTTCATACCAAGTTCCACGAAAATACGATGTTTGGTTAATTCATTTTAAGACGGGGCCGATTAGAGTCTTCCAGAAATCATACCGATGTTTTCCTGCGTGCGCAGTATACGTGCATGAGCGTTGATAACTAGGGCTCGGATTTCTATGATATGTCATATTTTTATCCTGGCATCTTTTCACATGTATAATTAAACATAAACGCATTTCTGACTCTTGTGAACATGAAAATGCGATTTTTATTGGTCACATAAATGCATACTTGAATCATATTATAGCTTTAAGTCATATTTGGGCCCGAAGTGATATAAAATCATACTTTTGGTCATATTTTAGGCGAGTTTCACTTATTGCTCAGAAATATATTTGCAAGTATTGGCAATGATGTTATTTGGAACTTCATTTATTAGAAATATTTGGCCTTGTGTAACGGGATTTGAAGGAATACTGTACAGTGTGAAGGGTAACGGTTCTTGACCTGGCGTAGAATCAACCACTTTGAAAAGAGAAATTGCCACCTCTGCCTCTGTCTGTCTATCTGTCTGTGTCTCTTTTGCTCCTCCACTGCAGTGATACCTGAAGTCCAGTTTGTTTCTTGCATATTGGTGAAAAATTTTTCCATCCACAAAGCGGTAAATTTCTACTATCTCCCCGAAACCCGTCCAATACAGTATTCTATTCATAACTTCTGTTGTTTAATAAATGATATAAACTCCGTCTCAAGTGCAAACAATATATTTTGTGTCTTTGATCTTGCTCCCTACACTACATGTTTCGGCCTCAGACGGCCATCATCAGGTGTATAACACTCACGTCGCTGTCACACTGCACCCAGTTCAAAATTTAACATCTAAAACACTCTCCCTGTCATTATCAACTTCTACTTCGTTGATAGCTGTCCACCCGTAGATTACTTCACACACGTTAATTTTGAGTTTATTGTAATAGCACCATAATAAAATCTTTAGTTCTAATTTTAAA
>NW_019744110.1:13398-19306 GCF_002891405.2 Cryptotermes secundus
AAAAATAACTTTGTACACTTTTCAATAAAACGCCATTCAGCTTTTCTCTTTATGGGGTCAGCAATGTGCTGTGATCGATGCTTCAGAGCTTAAAGATATTTATTCAGGACAAAATAACTTTGTAAACTTCTTAATAAATTGCCATTCTTAGGAATTTTTGTTAAATATTTACTTATTTTTTGTGGGCCATTCTGTCATATTTTAGGTCATATTTTGCCATTTTTAGGGCATAAATGCATGCATATTTTCAAAGTTTTTAGGTCATAGAAATCCGAGCCCTATTGATAACTGTTTCCCCTCCTCTGCGTTGCAGCGCGTTGGGTTGTGACTCGACAGATGTGGCCAGAAACAGGCGTGTGCTGCCAAAAGTTGTTAACTACCGTTTGCTTGTTCTGTTGTCAGTTTGTCTATTTCCCTGTAGCCTTCCTTTCAGAAAGAACTGGCTTCTATAATTTTTTTATTGTCTGCGTGTGTCTGTGTGTGGCGAAGGTTCATTATCTGTTTTGGACTTTTAGGTGCCGGTTCGGCAGGACTATCGCTTACCGGCTCAAGCACACACCTACTTAGAGGAATGATTGGGTCCTCCATAGTCTGCTGTTCCTTAATGATCCAATGTTAATCTTCAGCTTGAGCTCACCTACGCATCGCTTTGCGAAACACCCTACACAGGCTACAAGACATTACAGAGGACTGGATACCTTCATTCGCGAGTGACTAGGTCATACTCTGATCGACAGAAATTAATAATCGGATTTTTCTTAGTGGTCTCTAGTCCGCAAGCGAACTATACCGATCGAGCGACCATCGCTTGTCGGCGAAGTTAGTGGCAACTTTAGCGGATAGCGGGTGTCACGTGGTCAGCGCAACGGATACCCACGGCCGTTAATCACGGTTTTCCTATACCGCAGCCGCTACTTTTCCACTCAAGTAGCTCCACAGTTATCCTCACGAGGCTGAGTGGACCCCGTTCCAGACCCACTACTTCTCAGCAAATCCGCTAGCGCCGGGGATCGAACCGGGAACCTCAGGATCTGTAGCCAGAAACTCTAACCGCTAGACCCCAGAGGCGGTTTAATAATCGGATTATTTTTAATTAGTGGACTGAGAATAATGTAAGTTTGTTTGGATGTGCCAATAAATTACTTCCAGATGTTTTAGTGAATCCGAAAGCGATTTCAGAATTTTACTTGAGTTAAAGAACCGTATCAAGGGTAATAACTGATTACGAAAGAGACGTTCAAAATCTGTGAAAGGGAAACTTTACTTAACATGGAGCTCGTTGTTTTACAAGTGGGGTATTGTTTGGGTAGGTAAATCTAAAGGAATGTACACTAATATCTTTTGGAGCTCTATGAACAGTGACAATGTTCTGTTAAACGTCTACGTTCCAGTCTTCTTCTGTCTCCATCATCAGGGACGATCTAGAGATTGACCATACCATTGTGTATACATCAGTCTGTCAAAGTGATATCTCATTGTATTGGTGACATGTGTTCCCGCCACTTATCCACATCTGCTCCTGTCATCATACCGTTTGGCTGTATCTCCATCTGTCAATGGGTTTCTGTCCTCTACTCTTTGACATGACCTTCCGGACTTTTGTCCCTTCAGGTGTTTTCTGACCTACGTTTGTCAGAGACCCTTAATAATTAGGTAGTGGACTCCATGCTGTGCTCCTCTGTTACTGTGATTTGGGTAGTCTAATTCCTCTCGCCTGGGAGCAGCCTCTGTGGTGTAGTGGTCAGAGTTTTGGCTACAGATCCATAGGTCCCGGGCTAGATTCCTGGTTCTAACAGATTTTCTGAGAAGTAGTGAGTCTGAAACGGGGTCCACGCAACCTCGTGAGGATAATTGAGGAACTACTTGAGTGGAAAAGTAGCAGTTCCGGTCTATAAAACCGAAATTAACGGCCATGGTGATCCGTTGCGCTGACCACGTGACAACCTTTATCCGCAAAATTTGCCACTAGCTTCGCCGACAAGCGACGGTCGCTCGGTCGGTATAGTTCGCATCTGGACTAAAAGCCAAGGAGTTTTTAATTCCTCTTGCCTCTTCATCAGGTCGGTCCATATAGTAACTCGGTCTCCAACACAGGATTGGGTGGCCTGATTCAGTGGTATATCCTGCCATTGCGAATTTGGCCGACTGATACAAACGTAGATGTTGGGCATGTTCCTTACAGCCTGTTTCGAAACATGGCCTGTGTGTCCTATATGCACTTCTCCACATTCACTTGGAGTGCTTTAGACACCTGAGGCTTTCAGTTCTAAGTCAATTGTCATTTGTCTGAATACATGTGAGCTCTCCTTAGGCCGATTGCTGACCGTCTTGAGGTTAGATTTCCTAGAAAACTGCTGATCTCTCATGATGTCACCACACGCGATCATAAAACTTAGGAGCTTTATAAGAAAGCTTCTTTTACAAGATCATACGACATAACCTCTCAGTACATTGAAGAAAGCAGTATTCTGGGATTTGGCACCTTGTATATGTGGTGTTAACCGACGTTTCGGAGGAACGTATCGCCTCCATCTTCAGCGTAGAAAGAAAAAAATATAAGAAATCCGCAAGTGAAGCTTTTACCGGTTCTCACCGTCTCTTCGCTTGCGGATTTCTTATATTTTTTTCTTTCTACGCTGAAGATGGAGGCGATACGTTCCTCCGAAACGTCGGTTAACACCACATATACACGGTGCCAAATCCCAGAAGACTGCTTTCTTCATAATCACCGCCGTGAAAGCCTCAAATCTTTCTCAGTGCATTGTTTATTCTGCTTGAGTTTACAAATTAATCTTTGCTGCAGGTACGGTCTGATAGAAAATTACGCCAATGGGAACGGAGTTCTTGCTGCCGAGAACTTAGAGGACATCACAGTATCACCGGACACGGTCAATGGATCTGGTAAGTGACGTCATTGTTGCATGGTTCTTGTGAAGCACTGACGCATGGCTTGAATCTGCCTCACCAAAAAATGCACAGTTTCGTCTGGTAGCTTTACCCTTCTGTTTTAACCTTCTGACTGTCAGGCTTGTTGCGATACACTATGCAAGCATTGCCACTCTGCGCTTTATTATCTGAATAACACAAGCTAAAATGCAGACATCTGAGCTGAACGTAGGAAGCAGAAAGTTTTGAAACGGTTGTGCCACCTGTTAAAGTACATATACATTTTATACATATAATTGAACCAACCTCTAATCTTCAGCAAACTTGGCACAGCCTACCACATGCTCAGTCGGTTTACTGGCAGCCGTTAATAGTAGGTTTATGCGATCATATGCTTGGTAGCCGGTTCGATTCCTACGTTAGTATGAACCATTATGTTTGTTCTTCATCACCGTTAGTTATCCTAAACACTATAATTCAGATACTCTTATGGTTATAGGTTAGCTCCATTTGTAGAAAATACTTCGTCGTATTAATTCGCTTAATTCCAGCTTCCAGAGACCAAACGTACGCAAAATTTTATTACATTTCTTTCTTATATAACAGCTTGTCTTGAATTTTTTTCGTGAAATTGTTTAGGTATGAAACGTTTTTACTTCCTTCCACCATTGGCATAGTTTGTGCCTGGACATCCTGCGTGTAAATGCGTGTAGAAATACAAAATTTAAGAGATTTTGGTTACATAAGACCAATTTGATATCACATGCGTTATGTCAATGTGATATGTAGGGGTCGAGGCAAGGAAAATACGTGAATTACCCGTATTTAATGGAATATCATCCGGTCACGGTAGCTGAGCAATCTAAGCTATGTACTGTCTTCGCTCGCTCGGAAGCCAGGATCGTGGGTTCGAATCCCACACAAGGTATGGATGTTTGGTATGTGTATGTGTTTATTCTGTTTCTGTTGTCCTGTTTAGGTAGAGGACTTGCGACGAGCTGATCACTCGTCCAAGGAGTCCTACCGTCTGTAAAATGATCATGAAATAAAAAATTAGAGGCTAGGGTACAAGGGGGCTGTAGAGCCAGTGAAAAGAAAAGGGATCCCATACAGAACTCTTACTGCGTAACAGAGAACTAGCGAAAAGTCAGAAAATACAAGACACAACTGTAGCCAGTGGAGAAATTAGATATTACCCGTCTCGAATGGTCAGTTATAAACTGGATAAATATGAAGTTTATCACCCACACCAGATGTAATATACGTACATTCTTGACTTGGTTTCCGGAGCTTCCTTTGTGACACTGGTGTGAAAGCGACATGAAATGCTAACAGCACTGGGACTTGCTGCCTGCGAACTCCATTCAGCTGTGTTGGCCGATGGAATTTCGTCGTCATAGGGGTTTAGTATAGATGAACGATAGCATCTCTGGAGTCACGCTTAAGCTGGCGCTGTGCTTCATGGGCAACAATCCTATTCAGTGTCGGCAGGAACATCGTTGTGCATTTCGTGGTATCAGCGTCCGACGCGATGAGCCAATTCACTCTGTAAATCCCTACTGTCGACATTGAATTACATGGACCATATATCTATGATTTATATCACGTAAGTGAGAGTAACATGAAGAGAGATGAAGTGACAGGAAGTTGGAGAAAACTGCATAATGAGGAGCTTCATAACTTGTACACTTCTCCAAGTATAATTAGAATGATCAAGTCAAGGAGGATGAGGTGGAAAGAGCATGTAGCACGAATGGGGGAGAAGAGGAATGCATATAGGATATTGTTGGGAAAGCCAGAAGGACAGAGACCACTGGGAAGATCAAGGCGTAGGTGGGGATAATATTAAAATGGATCTTGGAAAGATAGGATGGGATGGGATAGATTGGCTTCATCCGGCTCAGGATAGGAACCAGTGGAGGGCTCTTGTGAACACGGTAATGAACGGTCGGGTTTCATAAAATGATGTTAAATTCATGAGTAGCTGCAGATTTGACTTCTCCTCAAGAAGGGCTCAGCTCCATAAGTAAGTAAGTAAGTGTGAGTAACACGTGTGTAAGTGACGGCTTCGAAGGACCGTACATGCAGACGTGCCTGCTGATGTTCCACATTGCTCGATACTGTTACGTGTTTCATGATACACAATAAAACGTTTTGCTTTACATCTAGTGTTATGACAGTGTGAAATTATGTGTTTCGGTTTATTGCAGTGGTTCTAAAACTCTTGGAGGCCGTGGGACTGTAGCAATATACAATATGTATTGTACACTCAAGAGACCCCTGTTCCCTCCACATTCAAATTATCTGCATATCAACTTAAAACAGATTAAAATGAAATAATCAATTGAAAATATTTTAATGTTTGTAGGCCACTATATTTAAGGCTGACAACCTCACCGTCATCTGTGAACCGATTGTTTAGAAAATGCGGGAGCCTCGAGTCTCACAACACTATGATCCTTCACGGCTTGTTACAGTAATTCCATCACTAATAGTGTCTGGTATCTCCATGTGTATGTCCATCGTCTGAATAAATCACCTGCGTTTCATGAAATATCGTTGGAAGATCGTGCCAGTGGCAGACAGCTCGCATCAATACATCTGTAGCAGGAACATGGAACTCGAGTGCTTTGTTGTTTGTTGCGGGGGATACCTGCCGCTGTAATTACATTCATCCCTTGGATGACGCATTTTGACGTGGCCCAATTAAAGTTGCATGTGCTGTACAATTGGCAGTATCAACCGCACCAAACTTTTGTGTGCCTGGGGCCACAACACTGACGACTGTACGCTTGCTTTGTGACCCATAACAGGCATTTACCGCTAGCAGTGCTCTGTACCGTATCAAAAATACTCCATTCTATACGGTATCCCTTGAGAGTTCATAGCCCACTCAGTTGATGAAGAAATTCCATGATTTCATGGAGCCTTTTCACAAAATTCTGCCATTATGCCACTTGTATCTAGTCTGCACCTCGCATATTGTATGTTTAAAATTTGTTTTAAGATTATCTCCCTATCG
>NW_019744110.1:19332-84633 GCF_002891405.2 Cryptotermes secundus
CAAAACGAAGAATACACGGCGCCAAAACCCAGAAGACGACTTTCTCCAACATTCAATGTATTCAACATTTGCTTTCATTAGGTTTATTAAAGACGCAAAGCAAATGTTGATACAGTAGCGTCTTCTTTGTTTTGAATACTGATTCTTGCTGTGTAGACGGTACAGTCTATACCTTCTATATCTTATTTATGACACACAAGGGGATGTACAACATTAAAATTGTTTCTCATCTCCATGTGTTTATTTGTGTCTCGGCCACCTCGTCCTCGATTTAATTACCGCAATAGTTCTATAGGCGAAAAGTAGAAATTATGAAGTACATCTGCCTATGAAAGGTCTCTGAAATTAAGAGAAGAAGGAATTTGAGAGCAGGGTACAGAGCAGAATATTTCGACCAAAGAGAAATAAAATACTGAGGTTGTTTGAGAACAGGGTGTTGAGGAGAATATTTGGATCGAAGAGAGATGAAGTGACAGGAGATTGGAGAAGACTTCATAATGAGGAGCTTCATAACTTGTAATTTTCTCCAAGTAAAATTAAAATGATTATGTCAAGGAGGATGAGGTGGATAGGGCATGTAGCACGAATGAGGGAAACGAAGAATGAATGTAGGATATTGGTGGAAAAGCCAGAAGGAAAGAGACCACTGGGAAGACCAAGGAGTAGGTGGGTGGACAATATTAAAATGGATCTTAGAGTGATATGATGGGATGGTATGGATTGGATTGATCTTGCTCAGGATAGGGACTAGTGGAGGGCTCTTGTGAACACGGTAACAAACCTTCGGGTTCCATAAAATTCTCGGAAATTCTTGAGTAGCTGCAGAATTGGAGGCTCCTCCAGAAGGGCCCAGCTCCATGAGTGAGTGAGAGGAATAAAATAATACGAGGAGGTTAGAGAAAAATACACAATGAGGAGCTCCATAACTTGTACTCTTCGCCAAGCATAATTAGAATGTTCAAGTCAAGGAGCATATGAAGGGCAGGACAGAGAAATGCATGTAAGTTACTTATGGGAAAGCCAGAAAGAAACCACTAGGATGATAATATTAAGATGAATCTTGAATGAGGTGGTATGGACTGGAATAATCTGGCTCAGAACAGGGAACAATGGATGGCTCTTGTGAACACGGTAATGAACTTTCAGATTTTATAAACTGCTTGGAAATTCTTGAGTGGCTTGGGGACTGGCGGCTTCTCAAGAAGCCCCCGGTTCCAAGGAATTAGCACTGAGAACTCTTTTGTTAATTAATGCCTGTTAGTCCCCAATTTATTTACCTCGAAATACCGCTCTTAAACTCTCTCGATCAATGTGTTTCACTTGGATGGAGAGGCAGAGTTTCACACAAAACGACAAAATTACAGTTGTATGTATTTGTACTTGTAGGTGTTGGAAAAAGACACGGAAGCTAAAAGATTCTGAACTCAGTAGGAACAAGCATTTCGCGATTTTTGTGTGCTCTTAGATTCGCCAAGTTTTAAAAATAAATTAACGTCAGCTGAGGACATTTCAAAGCGTACCCTGACGAATGTTGAGAAAGTCTAGTTTTGAATCTTACCCCAAGAAGAAACAGACTTAGGGACGTCAGCGTGTCTTTTTTCTCAGAATAATAAATGTTGTATTTTTCCCACAGTAAACAGACTCGTTATATCCTTTGTTGTATCGACTAAAGAAGGCTTTTCGTTTCTTCTATTTGTTTCAGACGTGCCTTAGTGCTCCTACCTTACCTTCCGTGCCTCTCCACCCCTCCTTCCAGCAACCTGATGTGAGACCCATCTTACCTTCCGAAATTTCAAAGCGCGTCCACATTACTCGTGCTCGTGCGTCAGAAGCTTACTGCTGCCGGAAAATCAGGATCTGGAGCTGACTTAGTGGACGCCCAAACTGGTTTGCATACAAAGTCTTCGTATTTCTTCACAACAGATACCAGCTCCAGATCCTGATTTTCCGGCAGCAGTAAGCTTCTGACGCACGAGCACGAGTAATGTGGACGCGCCTTAATATTTCGGAAGGTAAGATGGGTCTCACATCAGGTTGCTGGAAGGAGGGGTGGAGAGGCACGGAAGGTAAGGTAGGAGCACTAAGGCACGTCTGAAACAAATAGAAGAAACGAAAAGCCTTCTTTAGTCGATACAACAAAGGATATAACGAGTCTGTTTACTGTGGGAAAAATACAACATTTATTATTCTGAGAAAAAAGACACGCTGACGTCCCTAAGTCTGTTTCTTCTTGGGGTAAGATTCAAAACTAGACTTTCTCAACATTCGTCAGGGTACGCTTTGAAATGTCCTCAGCTGACGTTAATTTATTTTTAAAACTTGGCGAATCTAAAAGCACACAAAAATCGCGAAATGCTTGTTCCTACTGAGTTCAGAATCTTTTAGCTTCCGTGTCTTTTTCCAACACCTACAAGTAAATACATACAACTGTAATTTTGTCGTTTTGTGTGAAACTCTGCCTCTCCATCCAAGTGAAACACATTGATCGAGAGAGTTTAAGAGCGGTATTTCGAGGTAAATAAATTGGGGACTAACAGGCATTAATTAACAAAAGAGTTCTCAGTGCTAATTCCTTGGAACCGGGGGCTTCTTGAGAAGCCGCCAGTCCCCAAGCCACTCAAGAATTTCCAAGCAGTTTATAAAATCTGAAAGTTCATTACCGTGTTCACAAGAGCCATCCATTGTTCCCTGTTCTGAGCCAGATTATTCCAGTCCATACCACCTCATTCAAGATTCATCTTAATATTATCATCCTAGTGGTTTCTTTCTGGCTTTCCCATAAGTAACTTACATGCATTTCTCTGTCCTGCCCTTCATATGCTCCTTGACTTGAACATTCTAATTATGCTTGGCGAAGAGTACAAGTTATGGAGCTCCTCATTGTGTATTTTTCTCTAACCTCCTCGTATTATTTTATTCCTCTCACTCACTCATGGAGCTGGGCCCTTCTGGAGGAGCCTCNTTTAATGCGAAACCAATGCGTCGTTTTGCTGCGCAGGTACTTAATTCTGGGTCGAGCTCAGATGAGCACACACGGAGTTCATCTTCAACTGAAATGGGACAGTTTATATCTTTGCTCCTGTTGCTTTTAAGCAAGAGAACGCTTCCTCACACATGTAAGAAGTGGGAAACTGCAGAAATGTGTACATTGCTTTCCTGTGAATGACAGAATACTCTTCTCTTACAGAAATCCAGAACTTGTCCAGGGATAGGTGAGTAAACCTCATCTTGAGTGCACGCTCAGACTGCAGCTCACCAAGCTCACATCTTCTCTTACAGTCAAGTTCTCAGGCTGAACAGATGATCAGAGTGACTGTTCCTAACCCAGACATACACTTCTGTTGAAAGGGAGGGAAACTAATGATTAATTTTGTTCCGCAGTTCTTCAAGGTGGGCTTCAATAAGACTCGAGACTTTCTGATGTCTTTCTTCACTCTCAAGCCCCATCAGCAGAGGAAACATTTCAAGATGTCCTTTCACAACATGACTTTACCAAAGATTCGGTTTCGTTTTAAATCCAAGAATCTTACCACTTGAAGTCCAAATATTCTCCCCGGGTCCTTGCAGAGACTTGTACTACTGGTTCATGTGGTGAAAAATGTCTGATGAGTAAGATAGTTTCTCCAGTCGGTCTTCACCTTCAAAGCACTTTGCAAAATCTGGTATACTCTTTTCTTGAAAGTAATCTTGCAGTTCACACTTCAGCTCAAACGCCCTGTTGCTCTTCCTCATCTCAGCCACCGGACTTCTGTATGTAGCAGGTGATTCATATGCTGTTTGCCCAGGTTTTCACACAGCTTTTTGAACATTCTGAGTGAACTGGTCTTTGTTTGATAAAGCTAACCATTTTTAGCGTCATCCAAAACGTTTTTCATTTCATCTGTAAGGGATTTTCAAACCAGCACCTCTCTGTCAATAAAGCAGTGTGTTGTGACGTAGGATTTTCTTTTTTAAGAGAGGCGAAACGTGTAATGGAGCCAACTATTGATGGGGCATCATCAGTACAGATGCCTACACAGCTCTCCCAAAACAGACCTTTGTTTCCAGATATGAAGAAAAGACATTAACCTTGTCCTTGCTTCTTTTTCAGTCAGCTTTTGCAACAGAAAACGTTTTCTTGCATTTCACCAATATTACAAATCTTACAAATGTTACAGCGTATGTTTTGTCGATGAAATCTGTTTACTCATCAACCTTGGTACAGAAACTCTTATTATTCAGTTTATAACAGAAACCATCTTCAGCATTATGTAACATGCCATCATTATGTCTATGGGCCCTTTTTATGTTGGTTGTTGCACTCTTGCAGTGAAATATGTCAGAAGCTAGTGATTCTTCATCACTAACCTCATCAGAATTGTCCCTATGGCTAAGATTAATGTACCGCTCTTTTATCGCACCCCTTCTCTTCAAAAATCCCCACATGACATTCCTGTAAAACACAAGGTTAATAAAATATAAAACGAGAGTAACATAATAATCGTAGATAACAAAAAGAGAAAATATCGTAAAATATGAACACTTCCCGATGCTTCTAACCTACAAAATCCGCCTTATGCAACGTTTACAACAAACTTGTTCAGTATTCCTCCGCGACAGTGTCGCCAACCACCAAATTCCGATCCCCCATTCATGCCTGTCTCCATTCGCTCCACCCTCCGATACAGGTTAGCACAGAAGAATGAAAACAACTAGATAGAACTATTTATTTAAATTTTGGCCTACTCGTTTCCAATTAATTTAGACATTATTTGTTATTAAGCTATTAAGATTATTGATAAGATCCAAAAGTTCGTTGAAATACTGAATAACCGTAGAACATTTTAATGATTAAAAAGGCAATAAGCCAGTTTTATTTGTTGATGTAAGTTTAAGTCCCAAGTATGGGAAATAGAGGGCTTTAGTGATCATTATTACTGTAAACACACACACGCGTGTGCTGGAAGACACGATGTTTGTTTCTACATACATAGATATATATATATTTTTATGATCTCTCGCAGAACCCCTAGCTTCCTTTTGCGGAACCCTAGTGTTACGTCGTGGAGGGGGCGTGGAGGTAAATCCCCACCGCTTCCACCACTGTTACGCTCTTACGTCCTTACGACAGGGGTGGATGGGTTATCTCACCGCTGTCTTCACTGTTATGCCGTCGCTACACCTCTATTATGCCGTGGTGACAGGGGGCGTGGAAGTATCCCGCTCTGTCACCCGGTTTAGTATGCTGCCACCATCTTGTTATATCAAGAAAACTAGTAAACTTATCGTTGCTTACNTCCTTGCCATCGCCCTCTCGGCGATAGCCTCTGGCTGAACTCTCTGTCACATAATAATATTAAAAAGTCAAAAGGCAAAAGGTTTTTTGATTAAGTCTTCTAGGGTTTATATAACCTCTCTTTGCTGATTCTTCGAGTTCCTGGTATGTTGGCCTGCCCATTCTTACGTGTTTTTGGGTCGGTGTGGCCCCCTCATTGGTTGCCCATCGAGAAGGGTTTGACTCTTTCGGGTCTACCGCCTCCTCTGACTCAGCGTTTTACTCCTGCCATAGAGTTTATGACCTACTTCATACAGCTTCTTCCTCAATGTCAGCGATTTTACGCTGCCGTGCTAGCATTCTAATGACTCAGGCATTCCCTGTTAAATTCTTTGTAAACCCAAGCTTCCTGGTTCGTTTCATCATGGCTGTTTCTTAATCTTACGGTCTAGCTACTATTATTCCAATTTTACCCCCCAAAAAACTATATCTACATGTACGTGACCTTAGCGGCATTACACCTAGGTTCCCGGGAAACCTCTGTTGAGAAAGGCTGCTGTACACAAGTACCGCTATAGTACCTTGATTAGACCACAACCGCTTACGTCTGAATCATTTTCAATTCACCATCATTAATCTGTCATACTACCGTAACAAATTAACTCCTTGGAGCTGAGCGCTTCTTAAGATACCACCGGTTGAGCATCTTCACAAGGATTTCCGAACATTTTATGGGACCCAAAGGTTTATTACCATGTTCACAAGAGCCAGATCAATCCACTCCATACCACCCTATCCTATCTCTCTAAGATCCAGCTTACTATTATCCTCCCACATACTGCTAGGTCCTCCTAGGAGTCATCTTTTTTTTCTTTGGCACTACAGCCCCATTTGGCCTAGGCCTACCTCCATGAACTTCTCCGTTCACTTCGGTTTTTCTAGATCTTACACATTCGGTAGGACTCCTTGGGCGGGTGATCAGCTCGTCGCAAGGCCTCTACCTGTACATAGACACAGCAAAACGCACACACACACAAACTAAACATCCATGCCCTGAGTGGGATTCGAACCCACTATCCCGGTTTCCAAGCGAGCGAAGACAGTACATGCCTTAGACCGCTCGGCTACCGTGACCGGCAGGAATCATCTTACCATACGATATTCTGTTGTCGTTAAATTACGTATAAAATGACTCGAACCTGGGATCCCACTGCTGGAGCTCTCTTCAACGGGGCACATAGGCTCTGAGATTTCTATCATTGACACTTCCTGAAGAAAATCGTTACATTCTGTAACTGTTTTTTCTTTTAACATTTCTCTTGCCTCTGAGAGTTACTTCGTTTGTAAGCTGCCCATATTTTTGTTATTTGCATTCATTTTCCGTGCGAGATCATTTACAAAGTTGTCTCCTTCCAACTTGTAACAGCTGGACCTAACAATCCATGCCTTTCTAACAACAGAAACTTACTGTATCATGGAAACAGGGCAACCGAAGAAGAGTTTGCAAACAAAAGCCAGCGTGGGAATTGTAAATACAGTTCAGCGACATAATGCATACGTTTCTTCCCTCTGTTATGCACTGCTCAGTCTGCGCAGTATCGCACCCCTCGCCGTGTTTACAAGGCTCTCAGTTTGCTGCTTTCTGATATAAGATGATTAATTTATACGTCATTTAGATCAAAGGAGAACTTAAGCATAAATACCCCAAGCTTAAAATACAATCTTTGTAGATAATTGTGTTTTGCTTACGAGTAAATTTGTAGATAAATTTATTGCATCCCAAGTTTAATATAAAAAAAGTGAGAAATAAATATCCTCCTGGATCAATGTTACAGCGGTTTATTTAGAATATTTGAATATACTCTATCAGCTTATAGGCCTTTGTAGAAGAGGATTGCTAATGGCAGGTGGCTGGACACATGGGCACAATCGTGGTGTGGTCCTGTTTCATTTTCCCACAATCCATCTTGATATGCTTGAGTTAAGGCGGCCGGAAAATGAAACTATCGCCTGCTTTATATATACATTGATGAGGGACGACAGCAGAAGAAAAACAGTATTCGTGAAGAAGGCAAGAACAAAGAGCAAATTGAATTCGGGTAATGCAAGCTACTCCTTTGTTCAGAAATTTTGTGCGGTTCTCGTCTCTTATTTAGGGGCCCAATATTGAATATGCGGAAGGATAATAAACTTTATCTTCTCTCGTTTCTAGATATGAACGTTTGTCTGTCTCTCTAGAATAACACAGACTGTGAATATAGAATTTGAAGTTTTCACAGCGGTGGTTATGAAGAGATCTATCTTGTGGAATATATTTCTATGTGGTCCGTTCAAAGTCAGCAGAAGTTTCGGGGGAATATGTCACTTCAGTCTTCAGGATGGAAGAATAAACCAAGCGAAAATGCTTCGACCCTTAGGATGGAGGCGACGTAATCCACCGAAGCGTCAGTTGAATTTCAAGACACTATAGCAGAAGATAGAACTTTTCACAGATTGAGGATGTTCAAGAACTAAATACCCAGAGGACGAAAAATTGCGTAATTAGGAGCTTCATAATGTCACATGTATTAATGTCTATAGAAGGGGTTTGGATTGGATGATTGGATTTATTAACACCTTATACAATCTACTCGTACTTACAAGTAAGACAGCGCTATCGCTGATTTACACAATTTACAGTTCACCGTTATACAAGCACTAGGATTCTCGGTCTTCACTAGTCGTATCCTGGCAACGGAATTAAATAGTCCTCACTGTGACTAAATCTTCTAATCGCACATTAAGTCTTCACAGGCTGATTTCTAACTCTTCTACTAATTTCCCATGGCCATCTCCTGCCGGAAACTAACTCCCTTTTGTAGCCGCGTCACGGGCCACATAACAGAGGAAAAACATATCATGTGTCAGAATGCGTGTCCCTTGGTTCGCTGCCCAGATCTTGAAATGACGCGGACCACACAGAAAACACTTCTTCCTGTTGTTGCATGCACTTATTTCGGACGTTGCTGAGAAATGTGTCTACATGTCACAGTAATTTGGGTCCTTCACAAAATAGGAAGTTTTATGGATGGTCAAGTCAGTGACGATGTGGTGTGATGGACGTGTAGCACGCATTGCAGACATGTAAAATGCATGCAGGTTGTTGGAAGATCTGAAAGGAAACGTCAGTTTCAGAGACAGGTGTGGGTTTACATGGAGAGTAAGATTAAAAGGTAAAAGGCCGCGCCATAACTCAAGCTGTTAGTCGCTGGCTTGCAATAGCGGCGGGCCATGTTCTATCCCAGGTCTGGTCAAGTGGGATTTGTGGTGGACAAAGTGGCGCTGGGGTAGAGGCCTTGCGACGAGCTGATCACTCGCCCAAGGAGTCCTACCGTATGTGTAAGATCTAGAAAAACCGAAGTGAACGGAGTTGATGGAGGTAGGCATAGGCCCACTGGGGCTGCAGTGCCAAGGAAAAAAAAGTGGCGCTGGGGCAGGTTTACTCCGAGTACTTCGGTTCCCCCCTGCCAATCTTCATTCCACCAATTGCTCCACAATCACCCTCACCTATCATCTGGGGCTGGTACAATAGGCCAGAAGTGGCCGCAGTACAAGGGACTTAGTCCCACCCCACTAGCAATAAAGAAATAATTAAAAGGTAAACATGTTTCTGTGCTAATCATCTGGCCATGAAAGGGTATGTGGAAGTTAATATGAAGATTCATGTATTTATAAACTCGACACCCAATGAACATGATTTGCCAGCTTAACCCTTTGGCCACTTTACCCCAAGGGAAAGATCCCCCAGTAAGTACCTAAAGCAACGAGCATGAGGAAGTATTTGGATTCGATTGTCTTGCGATAGGCACTAAGGACGCAAGTTTCTGAACGCTGTAATGAATGTAGAGCGCAGTCTTCTTTGTTGTTAACTATTTGGAGACAGCTCGACGTTTCGGATGAACATATCACGTCCATCTTCATGGTTGAAGTGTAAGTCAAGCCGTGAACCAGCAGAAACAGGCGCAATGCTGACCATCGATCGAAGAATAGGTAAGCCCGAAAGCCAGTCTCGAGAATTCTGTCAGTATTAAAACCAAATGACCCAGTCATAATCCCTTCGGAGAGTGCATCTCATATTTATTGTATATAAAGCATTCTTATCCTTTATACCAGCGAAATGGCCAGTCGTTGAAAGTGAAAAAGCAAATGCAGTTTCATACAATATCCGCTTTCATGGGCGAAAGAACGTGTCGAAATTGGGCTGCCGCGCAACTGATCGTGAAGCGGGGGGTGGGGGAGGGTCTGCCAGAATGTGCGATGTGTATAGGTTTTATGAACGCCATAAAAAGGATATAAACCGATGAATGCCAGTGTACCTGTGCTTGAAGGCATGTAAGTAACCCACATTCCAGGTGACTGAAGTACACGTATTGCTCGTTCTAAAGGTTACTCAGTCCTGCACGCATGAAGCCAGTGCAAAGAGATTTATATACACATTTCCAGTGTAATATTTTGCACAAATCCTCTCAGACAATGTAACAGATTCTTTGATTTTACCTTCCGTTACCGACAAGTTTAATTTTTCTGCTCTTTAGTTGAAACAGTATCATTAAATAATTCTGTAATCGAATGAGATACGGTAATAATAAGAAGAATGCAAGGATTTAGAAGGAGGAAAGTATGATCTCTGTGGGGATATTATCCAGTTTTCTCCTTGAGAGAATGTAAATAACAACAGATGCTCAGAATAGCCCGAAACCTGACCCGAATTCGAACGTGGTCCCTTTCAGATACAATCCTGTTGTGTTGCCGCTGCACCAGACTGCGCTGTTTTATCGTGAGGTTGCTCAAGTGTAAGTATTTTAGTGCACTAAACTAAGGGCCCTCTATCACAGCTTTTCATTTCCTCTTGAACATCTCTTTGTGTCACTGCGCTGTGACGTCACAGCCAGCTTTTCGTTCCAGTGCAAGCAGACGTTGAAGAGTTTATTTTGTGTGTTATAGTTACAGTTATCTTTAGTGTGGAATAATTAATTGAACTTAAGATTTGTGAGTGTCCAATAAATCTATTAATCAAATCCAGAACTCACTATTATTAGTCACGCTAACCCCTTATACGTGACAGTACTAATAATTCATTACAGAATTTAGTGATGCATTCCCGTGAATAGTTTCAACTAGTACAGAATCTGACTACTTTAAATTCATCAGACGTAATTAAAAATTTTCTCGTTTTTTCATGTTTGCAACTGTTGAAACAGTATTACACAAAATATTATTTTACAGTCATATTTATATTCTTTGCCATATAACATGGGGTCGTTAGTTGGCAGATAAAAATGAAAGAGCTTAAGGAGAAAGAAAATTGAGAAGAAAAAGCAAGAGAAGGAGAAGTATATGGATGAGGATAATATGTAGAATGAAAAGAAGAGACAGGAGGAAAATAAGGTGGAAATGCAGAAAAACAGTTAAAAGGAAATGAAATAGGAGAAAAGGGGAAAATAGAAGGAAGTGAGAGACAGGGGACTGAAAAGAGAAGCGCTAACAGATTGACTCATATGAAAATAATAAAGAAATTTCAGTTTCACTTTTTAAGATTTGAGGTTTTCACGGCGGTGACTATGAAGAAAGCAGTCTTCTGGGATATGGCACCGCGTAGATGTGGTGTTAACTGACGTTTCGGAGGAACGTATCGCCTACATCTTCAGGGTAGAAGGGAAAATAAGAAATCCGCAAGCGAAGAGACCGTGAGAACCGGTACAAGCAGACTGCTTATGTCAGTTTCAATTCTGTTTTATGTAAAACCACATTATCGCCTATTTATTCCGTCGTCTGTAGAGTTCTTATAGAACTGAGGACCAAGAAATAGTTCCTACAGCCGATATATTGATAGATTTTAAATCCACACAGATTCGAAAAAGGAAAGATTTAACTTAAGCTGCAAAGAAATATATCATCTGGCTCAGACATTGATTCATGGATGCAGTTGACGTGAAAAACTTGTAACACTTCCACTTTTTATCTGTATAGAACTTATTAAAAAAGAAAGTTGAATTTTTGTTCTCGTAGAAGTGATGGAGATAGAGCGTGTGTCGAAATGGAGCTACACGCTGAGGAACTTCTGAAGGCCTAATACAGAATTTGGTAAGGTGCCAATGTTTCAATTGGGAACTGAAGCTTCTATCCTGTTTCTGAATGTTAACAAATGTCATCGAACGAAAGCGGTGCACGTATAAGTGATAATGAGTTGGGACAGCTCAGTCGGTATAGCGACTCTCTGTAGGATGGACGATCGAAATTCGATTCTCGGTAGCTAGTAGCGTTAGTGGTGGTGCTTGTGGTGAATTGTGGCGTTGGTAATGGTGGCGTTTGTGTTGGTGCGAGTGGTGATAGGAACTGCATATTAAGCTATTGGTCGGAAAATATAAAGGAGAGAGACCCACTGGAAGACCTAGACGTAGATGAGTAGATATTATTAAAACGTGTCTGAAAGAAACAGGGTATGGTGGCGTGGACCGGGTTGTTTTACTCAGGACAGTGACCGGTGTATATCTATTGTGGGCAAGGATGGAAAAACCTTGGGGTTGCACACAAAACAGGCAACATTTTGGCTAAGCGACTGTTAGTCTCTCAAGAAGGGCTGTGCCGTGTAGAGTTAGTTAACTATTTGGTTTCTATGAGCTTCACTTTATAATTATGTGAGACCTGGTATATATCACCAAACTTTCTACAGCAAGATATTCTCTGCTCATGGAAGAAAAAGAATACATACAGTATATCAATCTTTTCCAAATTTTGTGGCCATTAGCCGGTTACTTTGTAGTTTCAGGAGTTCAAGGGCTGTAGAACTTTCAAAGTGTATTTTTTTCACGAACAGGTTCAGCGTTTCATGAAAGTTGTTTTTTTTTACATGTTAGAGTCTGTATTGCCGATCACAGTGGTATAAGACAGTGTTTCTCAACCTCTGAGCCGCGGACCTGTATAAAAATTACCGGACCGCGGTCTCACAAAGTTTGAGAACCACTGGTTTAAGGCATGAATTGTCTTCTCTCTCTTGAACGCTGGGATCGTGGGTTCGAATCCCACTCAGTGCATGAATGTGTGTCTGCGTTTGTTCTGTGTTTGTGTAGGTAGCGGTCTTGGAGACGGGCTGATCCCCGTCCAATTAGTCCTACCGATTTTCTTAGGATTAAGAAACTGAAGTGAAACAGCGTTTCACGGATGCCCTATGCTCTAAAGTGGGAGCAACAGGAAGGAGAGAGATGGGGGGAGTGGGCAGAGATGCACCAAAATACGTGCCTCTTACGGATAAAATATTAAACAGAAGACTTAATAATGCAATACTATTCACATTAATACAGTGGGTTCTCATAATGAATTCGGTCCTGAAATGCGCTGGTATCGACAGATAGATTCCTTTGTATAACTACGGAAGGATGCTTCACAGAACACGAGTGACATAGGGCAGAACATCTCCTTTAATACATCAGCAAGGAAGCAGTTTCTGTTATTACTGTAATATATATTTCAAGTAGATATTGAAATGTCATGTCTTGTGTATAGGTATAAGTACATCATGATAATTGCAGTTTTAAAATGTTTCATACGGGTTAACCAGAAACGAAGGTCTCATATTTCGTGTTCGTTGTGCCTTGTCACGTAAAACGACAAATTGGAGAGCAAATTAACAAAGGAAAAACTGCCTCTTTCGAAGAAGCTCTTTGAGGACTTATTATATTTGCCAGAGAGATGTGGCAGGGAAGAAACATACAAATATTAAAGAGAATTATATATACTGGGATATATCGTCATGTAGTCCGTTGAAAGTCAACCGACGTTTCGGAGCAAAATATCGCCCCCATATTCAGGGTTGAAGAATAAATGTGTGCACTGTAAGACGGTTGGAATAAATCATGGACATATTTATTCTGGTTCACCTCAGTAATAACGGAACTGTTGAGGATATTGTAACGTGTATTGCTAGGAAACGGCGCCATAAACACCTATGTCACCAGTCCATTGGCGCTCTGATCGTTGCCCAGCAATGAGCTATAAACATTCGTCCCATTGTTGCGTGCGCGTAACGCGGGGTGTTTATCGAGCCGTTGCCTGGCAATGCGTTAACATGTCACGATATTAAGACCGAGTTGGGGGGGTAGTTATGTTCACGAGGCCACCAATTTGTTTAATTCTCTCGAAAACAATAAAACTTAGGGGAAAATATGTTTGTTTTTTTTTCTTAGCTTTTCTGAGAAACAATCTCACCTGCTTAACATTCAGCGAACTATGATTGAGATGCGTGCAGAAATGCATGCAGACTTCCGTGTATACTTATTATTACATTAGACTGCAACGTCCTAATGTTATTTTCAGTCGTAGTCTCCCATTTCCGCGCTTCTCAAGCAGGAACCGAGAGGCAGGCAGACATGAAGAAGCAAATGCCTACGCGTGCTTTTGAAACTTTTCACTGAAACTCGCCAAAACTTAACAGAGTTAAGGTATTTATTTTATCATGTCTTTATCTTATGTATCAATCGTGTGCAGTTCTTCATACTGTCCACAAGGCGCCTAGAAGCTGATCACAACGAACTATGAAATGTATGAGACAAAGAGTATACGCAATGAAACTACTTCGAAGTGTCTCTTGGATTTTACTGAATTTAATCGGAGAGTTCGGTTATTATTATTATTATTATTATTATTATTTACATGCAAGGCTATAGGGTGCACGCGGTAGCGTAGTTGATTGAGGCACTATGTATAAGCCGGAAGATCGCGGGTTCGAATCCCTATGAGGTCATTGGATATTTTTCAATTTACCTAACCCATCCAGCCGCACTATGGCCCTGGGGTCGACCCAGCTTTTAAGAGAAATGAGTACCAGGAATTTTCTTGGGGATAAAGGGCGGCCGGTGCGTAAGGCTGACAACCTTACCGCCATCTGTGAGCCCCGACGTCTCACAATCCTATGGGCCTCCACGACCTGTTACCGGGATAGCTTTACCTTTCACCTTTTTACCTTATATGCATGGTGATATCCCTTTGAAGCTTACAATTTACGACAGCAATTAGAGTCTTTAATAATGTACTTGCTCTGATGGCCTACATCTTGATTTTGCAGTAGNATTCAGCGAACTATGATTGAGATGCGTGCAGAAATGCATGCAGACTTCCGTGTATACTTATTATTACATTAGACTGCAACGTCCTAATGTTATTTTCAGTCGTAGTCTCCCATTTCCGCGCTTCTCAAGCAGGAACCGAGAGGCAGGCAGACATGAAGAAGCAAATGCCTACGCGTGCTTTTGAAACTTTTCACTGAAACTCGCCAAAACTTAACAGAGTTAAGGTATTTATTTTATCATGTCTTTATCTTATGTATCAATCGTGTGCAGTTCTTCATACTGTCCACAAGGCGCCTAGAAGCTGATCACAACGAACTATGAAATGTATGAGACAAAGAGTATACGCAATGAAACTACTTCGAAGTGTCTCTTGGATTTTACTGAATTTAATCGGAGAGTTCGGTTATTATTATTATTATTATTATTATTATTTACATGCAAGGCTATAGGGTGCACGCGGTAGCGTAGTTGATTGAGGCACTATGCTATAAGCCGGAAGATCGCGGGTTCGAGTCCCTATGAGGTCATTGGATATTTTTCAATTTACCTAACCCATCCAGCCGCACTATGGCCCTGGGGTCGACCCAGCTTTTAAGAGAAATGAGTACCAGGAATTTTCTTGGGGATAAAGGGCGGCCGGTGCGTAAGGCTGACAACCTTACCGCCATCTGTGAGCCCCGACGTCTCACAATCCTATGGGCCTCCACGACCTGTTACCGGGATAGCTTTACCTTTCACCTTTTTACCTTATATGCATGGTGATATCCCTTTGAAGCTTACAATTTACGACAGCAATTAGAGTCTTTAATAATGTACTTGCTCTGATGGCCTACATCTTGATTTTGCAGTAGCCTGCTATGCATGCGCATGCGCCCGCCTTCTTGCTTTCCTTATAGGTGAAGTGCATGCATTTTGCTGTTTACTGGGTTTTAGCAACAGAGGTGGGGCAGTAATTTTCACAGTTTACCGTCATTAATAATGTCCTATGATTCTTTTTCAGCCTACAGAAATGTTCGTGAATCAAGTTTTACAGACATACGTCCCAAACGTCCATAATTATGCCATGACACGACACTGATACAACTATTATATCCTATAACTAACCAGCTCCATGGAGCTGATCCCTTCTTGAGAAGCCGCCGGTTGTGCTGTTACTCAAGAATTTCCCAACATTTCATGGAACCCGAAGGCTCATGACCGTGTCCACAAGAGCCCTCCACTGGTCTCTGTCCTCAGCCAGATCGATCCACTCCATGCCACACCATCCTATCTCTCTTAGATCCTTTATATATTGTCTACACACCTACCACTTGGTCTTCCTAGTGCTCTCCTTCCTTCTGGCTAACCCACCAATATCCTACACGCATTCCTTTTCTCCCCATTCGTGTTACATTTCTAGCCCTCCTCATCCTCCTTGACTTGATCATTCTAATTATACTTGGAGAAGAGTTCAAGTAATGAAGTTCCTCATTATGCAGTTTTCTCCCATCTCCTGTCACTTCATCTCTCTTCGGTCCAAATATTCTCCTCAACACCTTCTTCTCAAAAGCCCTCACTCTATGTCCCTCCCTTAATGTCAGAGACCAAGTTTCACACTAATACAGAACCATATAAAAATTATAGTTATGTGTATTCTAATTTTTATATTTTTAGACAGCAGAAGAGAAGACAACAGATTCTGGACTGAATGGTAGCAAGCATTATCCGAATTAAATATCCTTAATTTCCTCCTGAATCAAGTTTTGATTTGTTATCATCGTTCCCAAATATCTGAACTGTGCCACATTTCAAAACATCTGTTTCCTATTTTTATGTCATGATTTTGCCCTGCATTTTTGTGACGAGATACTTGGTGTTCTCTGTGTGACCATCCACCTTAATAGCCTTCTGTTTTTCTTTATGTTATCTTCCAGTAGATTCACATCTTGAGCATAGGCCAACAGCTAATGTGTACCATTTAATTTAGTCCCACCTGGTTTCCCTGGGCCTAAGGGCATATTCTAAAGCGAAGTTGAAAAGAAGTGGCAGTAAAACATCTCCTGGTTTTAGACAATTCTGAATATGAAAATTATCAGAGAAATATTTACATATACGGACCTTAGTGTAGTCTTCATTTAAACACATTTTAATCAGGGTAACTAATTTCATGGATACCCCAAACTCTATGAGAATGTTGTACAGTATTTCCTTCCTAATTGAATCATAAGCTTTCTAGAAGTCTCATTGTGCTCCCATTTTTCTCCAGTATCTGACGAATGCAAAAGATCTCATCAGTAGTTGATCTATTACGTCGAAACCTTCACTGATGATTCCCAATAACTTCATCTATATATGAACTTAACTTTGAGAGAAGGATATTGGATAAAATGTTGTATGAAGTTGATAGCAGTGATATCGCTCGATAATTACTACAGCCGGTTTTGCCGTGAACTGGTACAATAATAGACTCCTTCCACTGATCAGGCAGTTTTTCCTTATTCCGAATAGAATTAATGCGTTTATGGAGCTCAGACCCTAATATTTCCTCTTCTTGAATCATTTCTGCCGGAATCTGCTTAGTGCCTGGCGATTTATGCTTTTGCAACTTTGCAAAAGCAGGTTCAACTCAAATGGCTAGGATCATTTACTGACGGCTCAGCTGTAAGTATTTCTGTTTGCCTAACATCACTGATCCTATGGGCATTCAGTAACTGAGAGAAGCAGTTCTCGTACATATTCAAAATATATTGTAGGAATCGGCAAGAAGTTCACCATTCACATCCTTCACTAAGTTACTTCTAGTTTGGTAACCCCTCTTGAAGTAATTTATTCCTGTATACTGGTCTCTAATGTTCTTGTTCTTACTGTTCGTTGCAAGCTCATCAATTTTGTCTCCCAGATATTCCCTGTTATTTATTCCTGAAATGCCTTCTGGTTTCACGTCTTATATTGTTCAGATTTTACTCATTTATTTCACTTGGATCCTGTAACCACAGAATTGGCTTGTTTCCTAAATCTAATAATTCTGAACATCCTTCATCGAACCATGGCTTATGCTTCTTCAGTTTATAATAACCTAGACTATCTTTGGTTGAAATATTAATATTCTCTCTAATAGTTTCCCAGCTGTATTAATATCTACCTCGGTGTCTAAGCTTTCCAAAGCCGCTCACTTTTTTTTGGGATTTCAACACGATGCTGCGCTTTACCCTCTACCTCGTTTAATTTCTTTAAATTGAACCTCTCCATATAGACTCTATGCGTTGTTTATTTACTCACTGCCAGTATGTCCCTAGCCTTTGCCACCACCTGATAGTAATCAGTAATATAATTTGCTCCCCTGAACGTTCGGCCATCAAATACACTTAAATGTCGTCTCCTCTATCAAAATATGGCCAATTTTATTGTGAGGCTTTCCATCAGGAGATATTCAAGAAAATATTTGGGTGTTCCGATGTGGGAACATTTTACTTCTGACAGTCAGTTTTTGGGGGAGGGGTTGGCAAATTTACTACTCTAACGACACTATAATTATTAATTTCGTGCAAACTGTCATTCCTAATTGTTGTTTTGAAAATGTCTTCCCTACCTACTTTGGCAATGAAATTTTTTAAAATATTTTCATGTAGTACTTAGGGAATTTATCGAATGCATGTTCTAGTTTCTCCTAGGTTAGAGTGAATATGTTCATTTCGTTTTATGTAGAATAAATTAAAGCCATGAAACATCTGGCGAATCCTTATGGATTTGTCAGTCGAAACAGACTGCATAAGTGCCGGTAAGGTAAGTTTGTCCCTGTGCTTAATTAATGAAGCACAACGCCGTGAAGACGTATGGAGGCAGTGGAGTTATAACTCCTCCATTTTTAACCTCGGCACTAGGTAGATGTGAACTGTCAGCTTTATGCCCCGGCCGCTTTACCCCCGGGGAAAGAGCTCCCGGCACCCATTGGATATGAAGCTGGGATGAGTTTCATACCCGGTGTGGAGACTTGCTGAGAGGCGTGCGACAAAAATTGTCACTTCCGGTTCGCTCTACTTTTTAGCGCCTGACCGCGCCGGGTTGCTAGCAGGGCGCATTTTTACATGTATCTTGAAATTATAAGAATCAGTTCGGTCTAACAGATTTCAGCGCAGCCCGAATGCTATTGAAAATTATTCTTCGGAAAAGTGTTTTAATTTTATATTTATTTTATGCTTTCCTTTCTGATTTTAATGTATTTATTTACTTATTTCCCTATCTATTAATGTATTCTGCATATGGACCGGCCTTTCTATATATCTATTAATTGTTTATTTTTAAGTTATAATTATTTAATTCATTTTCTTCATTAAAATTTATATATTTTTATAACTCCAGTGTAGTACGCATGGACTAGTGCCCTTGTGGAAAGTGTTTTGCGACGCGTAGCAAGACAATGTGGGCATATTGCCCATCGCAAGTTAAGCGCATGCACAGAACACAATCACGTTAATACAGAAATATTTGTTTGCATGGGTACTTGACTGCATTGGTTATATGAAATTGTTCCAATTGAAGGCTAATTTCTCGAGAGCTCTATCCCGAATTCCCGTTTCTCTTGACCGGAAACGTTGCTTTATGAGTTCATGTCTCCTGTTGCTTTTGTAGGAATCGCGTTACGAAGGGCTGTAATGAAACAGTGCAGCTCTGCTACAGTACTGAGCAAAATTTAAGTGCGAGGCCAATGTACAGCCACGATGGTACAGAAACATTCATCACCCTTACAAAAATATGGGAAGTCTCTAAAAAGGAGTAAGTTCTTATTGAAATAAACATGAAACCTTGACTCCATTAAATAAAATGCTAATTGTTTTAGTCATTCTGTTATGCACCAAAAAAATATGATGGATAAAAATATATGGTAGTGCTAATAGACTCGAATCGTGATAGCTGAGTCGGTACAACGGCGGGCTACGGGCTGGATGGTCGAAGTTCGAATCCCCTCACGGACAAGATTTTTTCTCCACAACGTTCAGACCGGCTCTGAGGCCAACCCAGCATACGATCCAATGGGTACAGGGAGTTCTTATTCTGGGGTAGAAGTGGCCGGGTCATAAACCTTACCCCTTACCTACATCTAGTGCCGAGGTCAAGAATAGTGGAGCCATGCCTTCACTCCCTCATATGTTTTCACAATTTATCATGTATAATGTATAATTAATTAAGAACAGGGACTTCATTTTTGCCTTTAGTGCTAATAGAAATCCTTGAAACCTGTAGTATATTGCTAATGCTCAACAGACTATAGAGTAACTATGGTCGGTCCTCCTTTGTTCTTCTCTTTAAATATACGTGTATACCTCCAATATTGATAACATCACATGCCCACGGTTCCACACATAAATACTGAACTATGAGAAGGGCTGTAACTGTTGTGTGTTTCCCTGGGGCGCAGCGCCTGCTGACCTGACGGCGGGCAGATCGGAAGGGGGTGCAGTCAAGATGGATCGAGCACGATATCGACACGACCCTTACAGCAGGTACACCAGTGTCAAACTGCCCCTGTAATACCGCAGCTGATACATCAGATGGAGTTTGCCGGAGTTTCCGCCTCTGTGACCTTCCAAGACCACAGGAAGGGGACGACTACGACAAGTTCACACAAGCGGAAGAGCGCTGAGTGACGATGAGGACCAGTTACGAGATTTCATGTGTGTTAATAACATGCTGGATGCTGTACTTTGTTTGAGGTATAGCTGACACGGTGTTTCTGGAATTGGCTCTATTGGTATAATGAAACAGCAGTTGTCTTCACTCTGCTGAGAATCATGAGATTGTGTGTCAGTATTATGTTGGACATTGCACGTTTTATGAGGTATATTTGAAACGTAGGAGGTTTTTGGATTTGTATATATTTGTATATCGAATTAATCATTGTCACACACCTCCACAGAATCGAGAGATATTTTGTCTCTCACTGTGAAGGATGTGAATGCTTTCGCAGAAGTTTGCCATTTTGACTATTCCATTAACATTTAAGGACTGAGTCTGAGTCTCATTTTACGACCGACGGTCAGTCGGCCAGTCTATCTTGGCATAAAGCACCCGTCTGGGGCTTGCGACCAGATCTTTATTACTGTTTGACAGTTACGGTCTACTTTTCTGACGGGAGGACGCATATGCTGCTGGCCCTTGCCAGAGCAGCCTTTCTCGGGTCCGAAACTCTTAGTACTCGAAACCATATATTAGTGTCTCAAATTTGAGACTTCCCTTTTCATCGCCTCCTACGACTCGCAGAGTCACGGTGGAGATATTCGAAACCGCCACAATACGGGCCCTTTAAGGACCGAATTTCTTCTAAGTAATATAAAAAATTCAGTTCGAACCTCACAGGGAAAACAGACATCAACTGCTTAATACTGTTTGGCGAAACAAAAGCTGTTTACTATGAAAACCAGACGAAACACAGATCATTTTTTGGGCAGAATACAGATTTTTAGAATGTTAAAAACATTTGGTACATACAGTAAACACTGGGTTTTAAGGTGCTCATATTGACAGCGTCGTTAAACAACCAACTTAAAAAATACAAACTAATTAATTTCGTAATTTAAATTTTGAGATTAATGGCGAATCGTATGAATCTATTTCCAGAGAAATTTCAGTTTCCTGTAACGCTGACAGAGAGACAGACAGACAGAAAGATAAACGTATTCTTCCGCTCAGTGGATGAGCGTGGCTGTACAAAGGTTTCCCACATGACTGTATCGTCATATGCATATGATATAGCGAGAGTCGTGCAAAAAGGCCATAAAAATATTTTCTTAAATTGTGTTAAGTCACTGAAAAATTGAGGTCACGTTTTCTTATTCCTCGCGGTGCCGTTTTATTCGTTTACTTACTTACTTACTTACTTACTTACTCATGGAGCTGACCCCTTCTTGAGAAGCCGCCAGTTATGCAGCTACTCAAGAATTTCCCAGCATTTTGTAGAACCCGAAGGTTCATTACCGTGTTCACAAGAGCCCTCCACTGTCCACATCCTGAGCCAGATCAATCCAATCCATACCATCCCATCCTCTCTGTCTAAGGTCCATTTTAATATTGTCCACCCACCTACGCCTTGGTCTTCCCAGTGGTCTCTTTCCTTCTGGCGTTCCCACTAATATCCTATATGCAATCCTCTTCTCCCACATTCGTCCTATATGCCCTGCCCACCTCATCCTCCTTGACTTTAGGTTTTATTCTTATTATTATTATTTTACCGTGTGTGGAAGAATTTTGGCTGCTTCTCAGAATAAAGCTGTTCGAAGTATTTGAAACTCAGTTGGCCTTGTTGTGGATGCAATACCAAGAATTTACATGGAGTGTTTCTAAAATTGACGGACATTTGTGAAAAATTGTTCTGGCCTTACAAGTATGTTTTCTGAAGTACAGCTAGTTCTGTGGTGGCGAGTGGACATATGTGCTTCGGGACCACGTCTTCTTCCCTGAAGATGGAGGCGCCAGGTTTATTAGTACGTATATACTAGAGTACATGGCGAGCCATCGCGAACAGAAACATTCAGTTCATCTTTTCTTCACGTAGGTGAAGGACGGAAACAGATCCAGTTTCCAAAACGACGTGTTTTCTATTTTCTAGAATACCGGACGATGGAACAATTAAAATATCCAGTAATTCTGTGTACAAAAATTTTGAATTTATGAAATTGGCTCAAGATGCGGTCTATCCGGAGGATTGTATGACGATTGCAATGAATATTCGGGTTTTCTGCTTTTATGAAATGTTCAAGAGTACCGCCTGTTTCCAAATAATCACATTCACACCCATGTTCATTCTCTAGTGTCACACGGTGCTATGTAAATTATCCCTTGAAAACGTCTTTTTATTCCCTCTGAACACAGTTACATTCCGTTTTGAGTACTTCACCTTGTCGTATAAAATATTTCCTCAATTTCTGTCGGTGCATTTTCCCCAGACGGCTGCCTTCAGAACCGATGCAGGTGTATGTATGTGCAGTCATCCCTATGCCGCAGGCAAGTGACAGGAATTATTCACGATCCCTGGTGGAGTAGGGAAGTTGTGTTGCCAAGAATGAACACTTTCTCCGCCAGAGGAATTTCAGGTTTATTATTAAGCAATAGTAGGGTTTGGTAACATCCAAGGAGCCAGTGATTTCAGGATAAAATGCGGATAGAATTTTTGAGAATGACTCAGCATCTCAACTGCTCATAGCTCACAAACTCTTTAGACTTGAAATACTCCCCACCTCCTGCCCCTCGCCCTATCTCCTGTCTTATATACGAAACATAAATCATGTATCTTACCTTCCACGCTAGGAAAGGACTGTAATATGTATTCAGATACATCAGCGTCGCGGGCTCTTCGTGTTCTCCATAAGCTGCCTCCTTCCTGGAACTGCAACAGCGGCATAAGTGGAAAGGTAACTTCTATAAATAACTGAATAATACACACGTAACCTAAAGTATCCCTAGAGAAGCAAAATTTCTCTTCGGTTTCTTTGAAGCGCTATTTGGACAGACAGGACGCATATTCAAGTTAAACTTAGTGGAAGTGATACAACAATATTAATTCTTAAACGCAGTTGGAACATGTACTGAATTAAATAAAATTAACTGAACAAATGAATATTTGTGCTATTTTTTGAGGTAGCCGAAAAGCTTATGTTTTTTTTTTTCAGGAAAAAGCAAGCCTGATATATACCCAGGAAAACATTTATTTTGTTCCTGTAGGATTACACACAAAGAGATGGTGTTGTGGTTGTCACTCCCTGATTCATTTCGCGAGATCCGGGGCTTGAATATCAGTGCAGATATTGACTATTTTGACTGAGATGGTTTTCCTCAGTATCTATGGGGAAAAATGTTGATAGTACATGAAATTATAGGACGGCCGCATCCATTCCAATTTATCTTTCATGGTAAACTTGCAGTCCATGCAGAATAACTTATCCTCATGAGAAAGTGTCATTAAAGAAAACATATTTTGCACTCCGTCAGTAGGATTACATAAATTTCTATAGTATGTGTGAAGATATGAAGTGGCTCAGAAAAAGTGTTCTCTTGCCGCTTTTGTGATTATGGCGAAGAATATTCTGAATATTCTGCGCTGGTGTGTGCTTACTTTGTAATTAAACTGTGTCATTGTGATTATTTGGGCATGAAGGAAAAGAAGAGTTTTGTCTTCTGAAATATAATGGCTTGTAGTCCAGCGAAAGTCAACAGATGTTGGAGGTTATGGAAAACGAAAATCTATGCCTAAGCTGAATTCGAAACCGCGACCCCAGCTCTTTCTTTAAGACCTTAGATAAATGGGTTAGGGGACTGCAGCGTTACAAATTCATTTTACATATTTAAATATACATAAAGCCCTATATATATGAAAACAACATGGCAGTGTCTATACTTATGAATCGACTGATGTCTTTTTCGATTGTAGGAAAGGCCGCTATAAAAATGCCAGCTGCCTGTGCGCTAGGACTGCTCGTACATCGAACAAGAAAACTGATAATTTCTTTTGTATTGTCTTGAGTCTGGGTGCGTTGTTAAGACACCTTGTAGTGGCCTGATACTTTGCTTTTTCTTTCTCTTCGCTCCCACTTTGGAGCACAGGGCTGATTTCTCAGTTTCATTGATCAGTTTTAGACCGTAGGGTTCCTTGGAAGGCAATCAGCTCGTCGCAAGACCTCTACCTCAACACAGGACAACACAAAGACAGAATAAACGGATACACACACCAAATAGCGATGCCTTGTGTGGTATTCGAACCCATGATCCAGGCTTCCGAAAGAGCGAAGACAGTACATGCCTTAGACCACTCGGCTACCGTGACCGGCGATACTTTGTCTTGTGCCTAACCAATTCGTATTTTCAGAGAGAATTCTAACGTGTTATACGGCAAGACGAGGCAAATCTCCAAAGCACAAATTTATACAAAGATGGTATATAGTTTAACCCTTTAAAGGCTGACTGATTACAAAGGCAGTTTTTGTGTTAAAGCAGGTGGCACATCTAGAACCCCCGGGCATTAAAGGACCAAACTGAATTTCGTGATGTGATTGCTAGCAACTCCGCTTTGTACCTACGTCTCTGCGTCGTTCTACAGAACCAGCCGACCGTAATATCTGGCCTGATTATTCTCGTAAAAAGCCGTTAATATGTCTGTCGTTCTCATATATGATTGCCCGGAGAGAAAACAAGTTTCGAAGCGGGCTGCGCCAATAGAAAAGCAATTGATATCGGTACAATTTTCTGTGCCGTGGTACATTGTCCTTGAAGGTGAACCGGGAATCGAACTTTCAAATGTTAGTCGCTCAAACGGCAATTCTTGCATTCACAGAGGTAACATTCAACTTCTTACATCTTGTGCAGCCCTTAGTGGTTTTACGTCTGGTGATCTGTAATAGATTAACATTCGCCAGAAGCTACCGCAGTCTCTGGCTGCACAATAAGATGTTCGCAGCTGAAATAGCTTCATCGATTTTTGGTTTATTCAGGGATTCTTTAGAGCAGAGATGACAACCTGCTGGCACCGGTGCCAAGATTGACACCGAGCGAGATATCGACTGGCTCCAGCTATTACAGGTTTTGTCTATAATAGCATTTGAAGCCACTTTATAACTCGGTAGTTCACTAGACCGTAATTCTTTTTTTTTTTGTATGTTACAGTTTTGCAGGTACTTGACATTTCTGAACTAGAGAGCTGTGGTTACTCAGTGCAAGATAGTTACAATGAAATGCATTGTGTTATCTTGTAGGTTATCTTTAACCGTGTAATTCGTACTGTCAAATTAGAAAGAAAGCAGAACTTGTCACATACATGAAAGGAGTGAAATCTGTGTTTTTCTTAAACAACATACAAGCTGAAATGGAAGTATTTCATGAGTATTCTTAAAATTAGACCGCGGTCCGTGATTTGCATAACTCTGTTGAAGTTTATTTTATTGCACCCTTTTTGCATCTAATTACAAACGAAGAGTACGTTAAGCGCGTGTCCCCACCTGGTGACTAATTGTTTACAATCGTGACAGGGTTGGGATTTCGCATCGGTGAATAAGAGGACAGCCACCAGAAAGAGCACTCGATCAGTGACATGAAGTGAAACCTGTCGTGACCAAACCTATTCACCGGTTCGAGTATTGTTGCCATGTCCAACCTGCACATTCCCGGGGAATTACAGGCTCTTTCGAGGGTTCACTGAGGCCCCTTGTCATTAATGTGGTTTAAGCACAATTGTCAGCAACATGTAAAGCAAAATAAAATAATTTCTTCGAAAACTATGATTTACTGCACGGTGAAGCTGACACAACGGTGTATGTTTATAACAAATGCAAAATATTAAAAGCCTTTTCATGCAGTTACCAAGCGTGACCTTAATATGGTGGTGTGAATATTTATTTTGCCATACGGATTTTGTGTTTCGAAGAAGGGATTCTACAGGGTGATACATATAGAACCGACCCCACGAATGAGCTGTAATATAAAATATACCATACAGATATTAAAGTAATTTACACATATCTTGGATTGTGTGCCGTGATCAGAGCAGGTGTTGAAAGTGTCCGCCGTTTTCAAGTAGGCATTAGAAACACTCGCTGTTCAACAGTGTACTCCATGACTGTCGCCTGCGCACTGCAGACACGTTTCGGCATTGTCCTTGACCTTGCAGCATAAGGGCTGCCACTTGCCGGATCATGAGCACACCATTCGACTCAGCACGGCCCGCGGATTATTATATCGTAATTGTGAGCGGTTATATGCATCACCTGCGGAATTATTAGCAAATTCATCGGGCCAGTTCTATAAGATTCACCCTGTATTATGTGCTTGTAGAGAATGTCAAGTAATTGTATTCTGGAACACCCAGTCATCTCCGGCACAGTTTTCTTTATAAAGATTATGCCCGGAATCGGAGAGTATCTTTCGATGATAACAACGAAGGCCTGTGTATGATTGTAGTGTATTTTAGCATCCTGTTGCGCCAACATATCAGGTATTTCAAACAACATATATTGGTGCTAATGCACTTGGTTTTTGTGACCTAGGTTTCTAGCACAAATTTCTTCCTCCTTTTCTATCCTAGCTCCACGCATGTGCGTGCTCTATCACAATTTTTATTTTATGGTTTCTTGTTATCGCCCACTGAACTAGCCTAGTCCCATATGTTGAAATAGCTGGGTAAATCTGACAGGAGTTGTCCAGTGATTGAGATTAGCTCTTTCTAAGAGGCCCAACTGAGTAGGTGTCTTCCTTTCTCACCTGAAAACAGAAACAGATACAATTTCCGAAACGTCGTGCCCTCTATTACCTAGAATTCTGGACGATGGAAAAAGACCCAAACTCCAGTAATTCTATGTGTCATCCACCATCGTCAGAACCCTTTAAAATCAACATATACTTCCGTAAATCAACTCCAGCTAGTGCCGAGGTCAAGAAAATGTGGATTTGTACATCTACTCCCCCCTGCGCCTTCATGGCATAGTGCTTAATTCGTTGAGCAAAGGGACAATTTTACCTTTGCATATATTTCCGTTACTAACGCAACAAAATTTATAGCCACTTTAATTCTTTTTTCAAGACATGTTTCGGCCATACATAGTCATCATCAGGTGTCTATTGCTACGCTAAATTGTTGTACTGTACTGCATGTCACAATTTCATGTGGCTAGTTATTGGTACTCCTTAATTAAAATTAAAAGTTACAAATTTAAATTATAATTAAAATAAATGCTTAAATAGGTCAACCCTATTAAATTTAATAAAAACAATTAATTGTAATGTTCTCATGGGACCCATTAGCACAGTCTTCAGCGGTGTGGGCGTGTTCGTATTTCGTGTAGTTCATGGATGTTGGTAGCTGCACACACACCAGGGAAACAACAGCTCAACTACACAAGCTGTATGATGGGTCTGCAGCCAAAGGGACACGTATAAGAGGAATCAACATTCACACCAACACCCACGAACCACACGAAAAATGAACACATGCACGAAACCTGCCGAAGATTGCGCTAATAGGTTTCATTAAATTTAATTGGGTTGAGCTATATTAAAACATTTTTTTTAATTTAATTAAGGAGTACCATAAACTAGCCACATGCAATTGTGTCATGAAATGTAATAGAGCAGTTTAGCATAGCGACAGACACCTGAAGGTGACCATGTATGGCCGAAACATGTCTTGAAGAAAGAATTAAAGTGATTATAAACTTTTGTTGCATTAGTGATGAAGATATATATTGTATGAAATAATTGCTATGTATGATTATTCCCCCAAACTACGAAAGACACGTATAAATATTCACAATCGGTCTCGCTTCCACCTCGTGTGAGGGTTGCCAGGTTAGAATGTTGGCGCGCACACCCACCATCCACACTAATGTCCTTCGTGTTTTTCCGCAGTCTCTCAACATGAATTCAGAGACACTACAGTGAAGTAGGGGACGAAAACATGTTCATAAATTCTTTAAATATCAACACACGCGATCGTTCTGCTACATGAAATTGATATAGCGCGACTGAAAAATAATAATTCATCAGGCGTGAAAATGAGATTTTCCAGAATAGTTTTTCTGAACATAATTTTATGAATAAAGTATGGTCGTTTTTCTAAGGACAGCTCGAAAATATATTTTCGGATGTTTCAGTATGTTTCATCATGTTTCAATATGCCGGTTCGTTTTCCTGCTTGGTTTGTCGTGATATTCCTCTGCCTCTTAAGACGAATTACGGGATATTACGTTAAAATATGTCGCGACTCCTTTTTTTTTTGGAAAATTAATTATTTACTGATTAGTCTTGATGTTATTTTCATATCACTTGCTACGTAATTTTTTGCATCTGAAAGTGATCAGTGGGCTCAAAAAATCAATAAATGGTACGCGACCGCCTCATTGTACGGTTATTCATTGCGAATGGCAAGAACCTGACTGTACGTTGGGAACTCTGAGAATCATTACACAGAGGAATTCATTAACCAAATAGTTCTGTAATTGAAACCAAAGAACTCTGTCTCTGCCATGGATGACTCGACGGAGTTGCGTTTGAGGTTTCTGTCATTGTGCAAATGAGACTCGAGTAGCAGTCACTTCGCCCTTGTTTGAACATCAATGCAAAGGCAACGAGGAGACAGAGATATTAATCTTAATATTTCGGAATAAAATTTGATAACAGATTAATTAATTTTGGCTTCTCAATTCGGAGTTCGCTTTTGTATTTACGCTTAATTTCAAAGTCTATAATACGGAGCACAATGCAACATATAAGAGAATGGATATCCATTCCCTGAACGGAATAGAACCCATGATCACCTTCTTGAAAGTTCCAAGACATTACGCACAATAACAATGCTGCCAGTTTATCGGCTTCAGAAAACCTTGAAACACACAGTTCTGAATTACATGGAAGTTCTGAGATGCACATATAAATTAACTTCCCAATGTAGCAATAGTCAGACAGGAATTATTTGGAAAGCTGTTGGTTTTGAAGTTTCAGCAAAACTGGCCGTAGGCTTAACGACCGTAAACAATTTAAATAATTAATTTCACCTACGTAGTTTACCTGCTGCCTAACTTTCATTTATAACATATGTATCTTAATATGTGACGTATAGACCCGTTGCTAAGCATGATTCTCTAAACAGCGGCCACAACATACACGCAAGCAACAATAGAAGGACAGTGCTTTCTGTTGTCTGCGTCGTGGCCGTTTCTGTGTCAAGGCTCAGTAAACACGTTCCCGCGGCAGAGAACACGAACGCAACAATAGAAGAATGGCGTTTTCTGTCTGGTCGCGCCGAGATGTTATAAGCAAGGGTCAAAGTTCAATTGAGAGAGTCCTGCACTGGAGACTGTGAAGATATAACCTGAGCACGTGAAGCTGAAGAATCTCCACTGTTTGACGCCATTGCCAGGAAACGGCTGGTAAAGACACAGGAGGCTGGAAAAGGCTTGGCGGGTGCTGTGGTGATTTAGGAATTGTGGAGATTAGCGGTGACGTTCTAATTGCTTGTATTTCCGAGTTGTTAATAAATTCATTCGCCAGTCCAAACCCCTTCTGTTGTCACATACGAGTACTACGTGACAGGATATTTCAGAAGATACTTTGGAAACATGAGGAAGTTCCCGCAGTATAAAGGAAGTAACGAAAGAATATTACATTCCGCCTCGTTGTTCATATTGCTTCAGTAGGTTAGAGGTTTTTGTACTGGTTTTGCAGTTTTATTGTCAAATTTTATAAAAAATTTCACTCTTGATTTAATGTTATTTAAAAACTTACATTAGATTTAAATGTCGGAACATCGATAGGTAATCTCTGCGCAGTGTCTGCAGCTGATCTTGTGAGTGTGCATTTCTGTGTGAAGGAATGTTGTGAATGCAAGAATAGATGTGGGTGAAACATACATCGATTTCAAGAACAAGTTTCTAAAATTCTGAAGAAAATATCAAGTATAATCAATATTTTTTTTTCTGAGTAGAATTACATCTTTAGTTATTTACGAGTAAATGTATCTCTCTTGCATTACACTTCGTTGTGACGAGAGCAGTCCGGTCTAGAAAACCGAGACTAACGGCCGTGGGGATCCGTTGCGCTGACCACGTGAGAACTTCTATCCGGAAAAATTGGCACTAACTTCGCCGACAAGTGGCGGTCGCTCGGTCGGTATAATTCGCTTTTCGGACTACAGGCCACGGACTTTTTTTGTTTGTGACAAGACCAATGATCGGCTTTTTGTTAGACAATGAAACAAAATTAATTTTATATGTACGGGTAGGGCAGATTTATTGAATGGTTATACATGTACTTTAAATTAGAATTAGAAAGTAGCGTCAGGAACATATTTTTCATTATATATGTGGAAAGTCAGTAGTCGGCTGAAAATGTACAAAATATACGTACCTAAGGAATACAGGTTTTATGCTCTTACTAACGCAAAATGATAGCATATAGTGAATATCAGATATGTTACAGTACATAGAGAAGAATATAAAGACCTCGTATTTATTCCAACAGATAAATATCCTATCACGAAATCACGAACTATATTGGTCCTAAAAAGTTTTAACAAAATCTATTTTAAAGCACACTTGTAAACAAACTAATGGTAATAATTTATAAATATTTTAATGTATTCATGCATGTCGCTTTAGATGTTAAAGAATCAGATTTTTTCATGGCTTTGTGATAATACTGTATGTATGTATTGATATTGACCAATCACATTGTTATAGTAGTTTCTGACCGTATTGATATATCCTTCTGAAGATGGTCTCTAAGACCGAAACATGATCAAGGATGAAAGATTGAAAAGGAAAGATGTGAAAACAAACATTTTATAAGTCACACTGGACGGAGCTGATTAACCTATTACAAAATCACTTGAAATTGACAGATCTGAAACATATTCATAAGATGAAAAGTATTGTCTCCTTCGTTGTACTGTTGCATCTGGATTTTCACTTGGTCAGTGCTAACGTTTGATGCTCTCTTACGAATAACGCAAAACAGGCAAAACGGACGGGCAAGTACCACCAATATTAATAGAGCATGATTAGAATTAGTCCAGAGGTGCTCAACACAAACATTTTTTTAATTATCTAAAAAACACAATATTTATGGAAAGAATATGGACCGATTGGGCGTAAAATAAGTTTTTATTGTTTTATATAACTCTCTTCGCTCCGAGAGATATTTAGAGAGATATCTTCACCCAGAAACTTGCATAGGTCTCCGTGTAAACTTTCAGTTATTTATATATGAATTTAAGCGAAATTGGACTATGTAAACAAATTTTAGGAATCTCCTGAACATGGATTCCATGGAAGCCTTCTCAGCAGTTCTCAAGTAGTTAAACGCGAGGAGAGAAATGAATGAGTGGGCGAACATGATGAAGGCAATATACGTATCTTTGTAACTTTTCTTTAAAACGCGCCGAAACGTAGTCACGGAATAGTATCACATTTTGCAAAGATATTTTGTAGAACATTTCGTGTTGCCTACAGCATGAACTGACTCAGGAAACCTAGTTCTGAAAGTTCTCTGTGAATGTTAATGTCACTGCGCTTACATTGCATAAGCACGAACATTATTCTCTTCATTGCTTATGTAATGTGGATATGGCGTAAAAATTATGCAGTCATACGGTTAGCTGCATATGCAAAGCAACGAATAAGCGTGCATTTGTGTGCGCATGCGTACTTTTGCGTATGCTTGTGTGGATGTGCGTGGAAGGGTGACAGAACGGGAAGCTATGTGCAATTAGTTTTATATTATATTAATTCTGGCACGGTCATTTGTGGGTGTGGCGTTGCAAAACTCATTTCGTTTTAATTTCTAATAAAATTGGAAAATTACCATTAATTTTTGTTAAAATTCCTATAAATTAAAATGTGTTTGTTTTGTAGTTAGTATTCATACTAGAATGTTTTATTACTATTTATTACATTTTCAGTTAAGGCATGTATATACAGTGATATGTTATCACAATATAACCTGTTTCTCTATTTGTACAATGTACGTACAATGGAATGAGAAAATAGAGGAGAGGTAATTTTCATTAAAATTATATATAAAATTTCATGTAATTAAATGTATTTATCCACTTGAATGATTCTTTTGGTCAAAACTGCAATTTTAAGCTCCGTTAATGATCTCGAAACTGCATGAAATACGCTTTGTTAACGAAGAGTTTTCAAACTTTTGGACAATGGTCGCTTTCTTGTGGGAAGATGTCAGATCCATCCCTCAGTTTCTGTATGATATCTTGACCCAAACTGTAAATTCTATTTCTAATTCATTCAGATTAATTTGACTGAAACGCAGTGGGAAATACAAATTACACTTTTAATTATCCGCACATAAGTATTCTGAAGCGTAATTGTGATCTATTTCATCAGACAAAGCAATAGGTATTTAGTGATTAGTAAGAGCTGTACTATGTTCTTTGGATTTAAATAATTTTAGAAATTCTAACTTGTATTTTTACCATGTAAACTGTCTTTGAATAAGAAACATATATTTTAGTGTAAAAATGTAAATATTATTGATACAAATTGTGGGTACTTTCAAATTATTCTATTTATATTTGTTGTAAAGAATTGCGAATTGCGTATTTTGACAATGAAACCTTGAATAGAACCTACCATTATTATAAAAGTGTCTTACAATATTTACCTACAAGAAAAAGGTTGTAACTTAACACCAAATTATTTAAGCCGCTAAATAACGAAAGACTCTATGTTTAACTGCCTATTATATTTTGTTCAAGTATTGTTCAAATAGATTATAAAGTATTCTTACGATGGTCTATGTCACTCGGATTACTGAGTTTTTTACTTTGTCCATCGCCCGGTATTCTAAAGATCACAACTTTTCGGAAACTGGAACATCTACTGCCCTCAGATGAAATTGTGGGAGGCATCTATTCTGTTGGGTCCATTAGGGAAGACTCACCCAAGTCACTGGACGATGCATAAGTCCTAAACTCAGTACTCCCAAGTATTATTCACTTCTGAGCTGGAAGTCAAGTGATGTAGACCTATATTTTACAGAGTATGTTAATATTACTGTTTACACAGTATATTTGAAACATTCGCCTGCCTGGTTCATTGTATTTCCAATGACTGTATAGAATTGAGAATCTCGCGCAAAATACCCAAAGTGTAAACTGAGGTAAGGAACTTTATAGACTGCATCCTTTGGTGTATACAAAATTTATCATATGTTATAACCGTGAACACAAGAAATAAAACGGGAATATCCTCAGTGAAGGCAACAGACGCTAGTATATAACTCACTTACTTAATGTAAGCGTAAGTTTGGATACGTGTTTCGACTTATAATTTAGGTCATCATTGTGGAAGCAATACTTTTATACATTATATTTTTATGTCCTTTAAATCGTTAACTATTAGTAATGAATTGTATTAGAATATTAGATTATAGATCTATGGTCACTATAAATATATTGTAACGGACGTATAACGTATAACGCGACAAATAACTTCACGCCTTGTTGATTATAGCGAATTTATTCCACTCGCTCTTAAAATCACACAATTTACAATCTGACAATTACTGCCACTGGCAGTATCGGAAATACTCCGACGAAATAGACACCTATTGACTGGTTAACTGACACACTGCTGGCTACCTCGTAACTCGAGAACTAGAGAACTGAGAACTAACTGTGAATAGCCTTCGCTGCTCCTTATGTAGCCTCGTTCGGACAACACAGAATACGACCACGTAATAGGCACCCTTGTTGCCTGGCGCCGCGTTGCTAGCAATGCTGTCCGGAGTTCTTTACTGCTGCCTAGTAACCGCGGTATCCCGTGGTGACGTCACCGCTGTTGACTCGCGTTGCATAGCTACCAGGATGCTGGGACTCGGCTAACTTCGGCTCCGCTCGGCGCGTCACGGCTGGCCGGGGGGAGGGGCGTCATCCATAGCTCAACACGTCACAATATATTCGCTTGCAACAACAGACACCTGTTGTATAAATATGGATCCATATCATGAACATTAACTTCAATCACTTGAGTTATAGATCATAGAGAGGTGCCTGATGATGTCCTAAATTATAGGTCGAAACATGCAGCCCAATTTACGCTTACAGTAAATAAGTAAAATGTATACTAACATTGAAGATATTCCCTCTTAATTCTTGTTTTGACGGTTGGAATGACCAAGTCAAGGATGATGAGATGGGCAGGGCATGTGGCACGAATGGGGGAGACGAATGCATAAAGGATATTGGTGGTAAAGCCAGAAAGAAAGAGACCACTGGGAAGAACAAGGCGTAGGTGGGTGGACAATATTAAAATGGATCTTAGAGAAATATTATAGGGATGGTACGGATTGGATTGATCTAGCTCAGGATAGGGACCAGTGGAGGGCTCTTATAAACAGGGTAATGAACCTTCGGGTTCCATAAAATGTTGGAAAATTCTTGAGGAGCCGCAAATTCTGCAGCTCCTCAAGAAGGGCTCATCTCTATGAGTAAGGAAGGAAGTAATTTGACGGTTATAACGTAAGGTAAATATGATGCAAGGGACCTCCATACAGAACGTCTTGTCGTGTTTGGTAAGAAGTGAATGCCATAGGTTAGAATGTATGTTCAGGAAAGGTAAAATTGTACCAAACCAAAGGAATAGTAAAGGAATTTGAGACATTTGCCACAACGAAAATTGACTACAGCTTATAAAATTATTATTTCAAAGTCATAAAATTTAACTGAGATATGCTCTAACATTAAATGCATTTGTTACCCACACAGATTCTGCTGAATTCTGGTACATTTCTAGAACGGTAGTGTGCTATATTAACTTCCTTTAGTTCCTGAAAAAAAAAAAACTGAAGAAAGGGACTCACTACATCATATTGTAAATTTATATACAAGCACAATTAACTTATGCGCTTAAGGTTATAATACAAAAATATGCATCATATGTGGAATAGATGAAAAAGAAAACAGAGAAAGGACCTTGGTGTACTGACAAGGAGGAGAATTTCGGTGTTTTGTTCACAAAATGGACCGTTTCGACAGTATGTTGAATGTAGGCTACTTACATAGACCTAATAACGGGACTTTGACCATATGAAATATTTCAATAGCGGTGAAAATTAAGATTGTGATCTTTCGGGATGTGATACCATGTAGACGGGAGTTCGGGAAAGCTGCTTATTCTGTCTTCAGGATAGAGAATGGAGGCAGGAAAATTCTCCGAAGCATTAGTAAATATACTGTCGCGTGTAGGGGTTTACGCGTGACGAAAATAACGGGTTCTATTTGGGGTGATTGGATTTTATTAGTACCTTGCTTACGAGTTCTCGTAATAGCACTTAAATACAGCGCTGTCGCTGATTTACAGTTTCCAGTTGACCGTTGCACACGCACTAGGATTCCCAGTATTCATTAATCGTCTAATGACAACGGATCTCATCACAGAAACTAACGCTTCAAATCACTATGAAGTCTTCTTGCTATTTCGTCTTCAGTCTCTCTTGAACCTCGGAACCAGATATTCTTCTTGACTTACTCCTCCAGCTTATGACTGACTCGTAACTGCCCCTGAACTAATTCTGTCACTGCATTTACTTCTCTTATGAGTACTCTGCACCGCTTACGCTGAAGTGTGTTTACCGAGCCGTTGCTTAGAAACGAGTTGCGTAATCACCTTCTTCCTCCACGGCGCGGGCGACATAGAAAACACAGCTTCACCTATTGTTTCTTGATCTAGCAACGGACTGTTTACTACTAATCTGTCTTCGCGGGAACTTGTTTAACAACACGTTGCCTAGCAATGGGTGTACATGTAACAATACGGTACTACATGGTGTCATAATTCGGAAGACCACAGTCTTATGAAAGGAACATGAAAGTTCGAAGACATTCGGTGGGTACTGGTTGCGGTGAAATATAATTTTGACTTCATGCATTGTTTTCGCTTCTAATAATATCCTGTCCCTTCGGGTTTCCTGGCATCATCACTGAAATATATACGTGTATTGGCAACTGTCAGTCACGACCTCAGCATCACTTATTCCTACAGGAATTTGTTTGAGCGCTGATACTACTTTCCACATATTTCCGTTTCTTGAAAGTTCTTTAACGACAAATTTGATTTGTTTCATTCTGGTCTGTCACACTAACAATATTATAAAAGATAAAACAACTCCGTCTAGTGTGACTGTTGAAGTTTTTACTACTTTAGGTTCAAATTTGTAAACCAAGTGGTTCATGTCCCTTCTCTTATCGCTATTCTTGACGGTGGTCGAACTTGTGCCGCCTGTCTCTCTTGAGAAGGAAGTTCCTTGATATCCTCCTGTGTTTGTTCGTGGCGTGCTGTGTTGTTTTTACTTAAAAACAGCACAGCATGCCACGGTTTCCAAAGAGTATCGATGTTCCTCTTATGATGGTCTATAGGGACCGAAACATGTAAATTTGTTAAGAACTGAAGTAGTTAAAACTTCAACAATCACACTAGACGGAGTTGTTTTATCTTTTATAATCTTTAATGATATTTTTCACATACGAGGCGCAGTTCCGCCCTCTGGCCACCAAATGGAAATCTCCTTGATATGTCCGAGTATCCGCAGTTGGCGCTACCAAATGATATTTTTCACATACGAGGCGCAGTTCCGCCCTCTGGCCACCAAATGGAAATCTCCTTGATATGTCCGAGTATCCGCAGTTGGCGCTACCAAATGATATTTTTCACATACGAGGCGCAGTTCCGCCCTCTGGCCACCAAATGGAAATCTCCTTGATACGTCCGAGTATCCGCCGTTGGTGCTACCAATGATGAAGCAAAACAATCCATTTTTGTAATTGGTTTGTCCATACGAGACATCAGTACTGTTTCCGAGATGTTCCATTGCCACTGTCGGTGAACCTCTGTCGATTTAAAATATTAATCAAATTTGCAAATCAGAACGTACTCTAGATCACGTAAGTTATTTGTATATGCTTTCTACCGATATTTTGCGAGGATGTATCGATTTTTGTATCAATGCCTTCGTATTTAGAACGTGTACGTCTCTTTGTAGATCCTAATAAACGTCGATACAGTAGTTGTACCTTACATTATATGTATTTAAAATATACCCTTTGTTCAGTACATGTTATGGGTTCGATGTTGAACAGATATGCACTCTATTAGATTAAATACTTGAGACTTAAGTTCAGTAGCAATATGAAGATTACATATGTAGACCATAGAAGTGACATTTTAAATTCTTGTAGACTTAAAATAAGATATTATATTTAAGATTTTTAAGGCGGTGAAAATTCATATCCTTGATTATTAGTTGTGACATGTAGCCTTTTAGGTGGATACCAATGTTAGAAAGGACATACTTTCTATCCTGGGATACAAAATCCAGCCTTATAATTGCCCTGGCCAATTTTATGGACAGTGCTTAGAAATTTGTTCGCCGAAACGTTGGTACCCAGCTGTGACCTCATATTCCAGAAGACCACAATATCAATATTCAAGTAGTTTATCGATGTAATATAGTTATGAAATAAAATGTATATTTTAATACATAACTACTTTTCTCATGTGTATGTGTGTGTAACAGTAGAAATATATGTTTCTGATAATCTGATCTGTCTTTATTGACGGCTATTGTCAATATCACTGAATCGTAAATTTCAAAATGACGAGTTAAATTATATATAAAGCCTGAATACTCATAGCTGTAAACAGTGTAACCCTTGTCACTTAAAATGTAATTTTGTTTGTAACTTTACACACTTTTTAGCTTTCTTGGCTAAGTTAATAATTAAAAATTAAATGAAATTCAAAATAAAGTTTCTGAGTTTTTATTAAACTATTGTTTTAAAAATTCCCTTCGGCCATCCACTTACTGAATATAAATATTTACGTAACCGTATTAATTTAAAAACTGTTAAATAGTTTGAAGAAAGCAGTCTTCTGGGATGTGGTACCGTGTAGATGTGGTGTTAACCGACGTTTAGGAGGAACGTATCACCTCCATCTTCAGGGTAGAAGGAAAAATAAGAAAATCCGCAAACCCACCCGTGTTTATTTCTAACACCAGTCTGCTTGTACCTGTTCTCACAGTCTCTTCGCTTGCGGATTTTCTTATTTTTCCTTCTGTCCTGTCGATGGAGGAGATACGTTCCTCCGAAACGTCGGTTAACACCCCATCTACATGATGCCACACCCCAGAAGACTGCGTTCTTCATAATCACCGCCGTGAAAACCTCAAATCTTACATATTAAATAGTTTCTTTGTTCTTATTAACAAATCTGTGAAGCGTGATTTTAACTTTGTGTAATTTACACAAAACTTGAGGGAGAACTGTATTTATTTTTCTGTGTTGTCTTAGGTTAGACGTATTAGACTTAACGGCTTCAAAACCATACAAGGAATTGAATCGAAATTTTGAGATGTTCTGCTCTAAACTAATTTCAGTCTAGATTATTCCACAAATAACTTATTGAAATGAAATGCGTATATTTTTCCTTGGCACTACAGCCCCAGTGGGCCTAGGCCTACCTCCATGAACTTCTCCATTCACTTTGGCTTTTCCTGATCTTACACACACGGTAGGACTCCTTGGGCGGGTGATCAGCTCGTCGCAAGGCTTCTACCTGTACACAAACACAGCAAAACACACACACACAAACTAAACAATCATGCCCTGAGTGGGATTCGAACCCACGATCCCGGTTTCCAAGCGAGCGAAGACAGTATATGCCTCAGACCGCTCGGCTACCGTGACCGGCGAAATGCTTATTATATACTATATATTATATAATGAACTTGCAGTAGCCAAGTAGATGTATTAAGTATGGAAGTAGCAAAGAAATTGGTGATGGTTGAAGGTAGCCAGAAGTCTAATACACGCCTGCCTGGTATGGAGAAACCAGTCTTTTCTCGCAATCTCATTGGCTTTCTCTCCGTCCACGTTAGCCATATTTTTTCTTTCGAAGCTATGGAGCATCCACAGTTAAGAAAAGGCTACAGAACTGATGGATGGAGCCATCCATGAAACCAAATGTAGGCTTTGGCGAATGCGCAAGATGCTCTACATCGGACAGTGCATTTGCTCTGTGCCACAACGGTGTTCCAAATTGTGATCAGTGAAAAATGCATAAAAAAGTAAGTACAGTTTCTATATACAATTCTATCATTATTTGCCCCTGTGTACAGCGTTTTGACTGTATCAGTAGATAGTAACCTCATGCAGACACGAACGGATATTTTAGGTATCTTTTCATATTTTCGTCCTTTGCATCGTTATTGCCAACATTTGAAGTGTAAACTGAAGTATTTCAAACAAGAGTAGCTCAAGAAACTGCATAATGAGGAGCTTCGTAACTCCAACTCTTCTCCAAGTATATTTAGAATGATCGAGTCAAGTAGAATGAGATGGGCAGGGCATGTATCACGAATGGGGGAGAAGAGGAATTCATATAGGATATTGGTGGTAAAGCCAGAGGGAAAGAGACCACTAGGAAGACCAAGACGTAAATGGGTGGACATTATCAAAATAGATCTTAGAGAGACAGTATGGGATGGTATAGAGTGTATTGATCTGGCTCAGGATAGGGGCCAGTGGAGGGCTCTTGTGAAGACGGTAATAGACCTTCGGGTTAAATAAAATGCTGGGAAGTTCTTGAGTAGCCGCACAATTGGCTGCTTCTCAAGAAGGGCTCAGCTCTATGAGTTATAGTGTAACTCAAGAATTACATCGAATCAAATGCGAATATCGCTTGAAGCTTCTGTGCGAATATCATGCAGTTTTCATGCAAAGCAACTGGGCGTTACAACACTTTCCATTCGCAATAAGCATGAAACTGCGATGTAGCCGTATCGACGACAAACTCTCCCCAATGGAGAAAGTTTCAGTTACATTTCAGTCGCTTGTTAAGGAAACTTTCATCGAATACTCAAACTACGACTCGTATATCCATGTGATGCTTTAGGCACAGAAAGTTTTATGTTGATTAAAAATTTGACTGTGTGTGTGGAATAATCGCACCACTAAGGCGTATGGTGGCGTGAAGTTAAAACTGTGACCTTTCCGTAAATACAAATGAGCGGTAAGATTATCACTACGACCTCTTCGATTTGAATCCTGCCTTGCTTTGCTCAGTGAATACTATCTTCTGGAACAGTGTGTAGTCATGGTCCTGCTCGCCCTCCCCTTGCTGTTTTCCTATGTAACCCCACCACTTTGCTTGCCGCTGCAACTGAATGTTCTGTTCGGGCCATTCGCGATTTGGATTTGAAGGCTACAACTGCTCTGTCAGTGACAGAGTCTTACACAGTTCAACTGCTCTAGCAGTGACAGAGCCTTATACGGATCCACTGATCTAGAAGTAATAGAGCCTTATACGGATCCACTGCTCTGTCAGTAATAGTCTTACACAGTTCCACTGCTCTGGCAGTGACAGAGCCTTACACAGTTCAACTGGTCTAGCAGTGACAGAGCCTTACAAAGTTCCACTGCTCTGGCAGTGACAGAGCCTTATACGCATCAACTGCTCTGTCAGTAACAGAGTCTTACACAGTTCCACTGCTCTGGCATGACAGAGCCTTACACAGTTCAACTGCTCTGGCAATGACAGAGCCTTACACAGTTCCACTGCTGTGGCAGTGACAGAGCCTTACACAGTTCCACTGCTCTGTCAGTGACAGAGCCTTACACAGTTCAACTGCTCTAGCAGTGACAGAACCTTATACGAATCCACTGCTCTAGAAGTAGTAGAGCCTTATACGGATCCACTGCTCTGTCAGTAACAGAGCCTTACACAGCTCCACTGCTCTGGCAGTGACAGAGCCTTACACAGTTCAACTGCTCTGGCAGTGACAGAGCCTTATACGGATCCACTACTCTGGCGGTGATAGAGCCTTATACGAATCCACTACTCTGTCAAGAACAGAGCCTTAGAGAGTTCCACTGTTCTGGCAGTGACAGAGCCTTACACAGTTCAACTGCTCTAGGAGTGACAGAGCCTTATACGGATCCATTTCTCTGGCAGTGACAGAGCCTTACACGGATCCACTACTCTGGCAGTGACAGAGCCTTACACGGATCCATTGCTCTGGCAATGACAGAGCCTTACACCGATCCACTACTCTGGCAGTGACAGAGCCTTACACAGATCCACTACTCTGGCAGTGACAGAGCCGCACACGGATCCATTACTCTGGCAGTAACAGAGTCTTACACGGTTCCATTGCTCTGACAATGACAGAGCCTTACACGGATCCATTGTTCTGGCAGAGACAAAGCCTTACCCAGAGCCATTTCTCTAGCAGTGACAGAGCCTTACACGGATCCACTCTGGCAGTGACAGAGCCTTACACTGATCCTCTGTTCTGGAAGTGACAAAGCCTTACACAGAGCCATTTCTGTAGCAGTGACAGAGCCTTACACGGGTCCACTACTCTGGCAGTGACAGAGCCTTACACTAATCTCTTTTTTAATAGGGCTGTGAGATGAGTGCATGGCTTTATAATTTGTGTTCGGCCTATATTACAAATTTCCGTCTTGGCAACACATTTCATCGGCTGACTCACCTCGGTTTGTATTCTTATTTTTTACCTAGCCCTACCTCTCGGGCCGATTCTCAATTTTCTTCTTATTATTTTGAGTAATGCCACTGGATTGACTAAGTTTATTCGTTAATTGTATATCCACCGGTATTTTGAGAACAGGGAGCTGAGGAGAATATTTGGAACGAAGAGAGATGAAGTGACAGTAGGTTGGAGAAAACTGCATAATGAGGAGCTTTATAACTTGTATGCTTCTCCAAGTATAATTAGAATGGCCGCGCCAGAGCTCAAGCGGTTAGTCGCTGGCTTACCACCGCGGCTGCCCGGGTTCGATCCCGGGTCTGGTCAAGTGGTATTTGTGGTGGACAAAGTGGCGCTGGGGCAAGTTTTCTCCGAGTACTTCGGTTTCCTCCGCCAATCTTCATTCCACCAATTGCTCCACAATCACCCTCACCTATCATCTGGGGCTGGTACCATAGGCCAGAAGTGGCCGCAGTACAAGGGACTTAGTCACACCCCACTAACAATTAAAAAAGTATAATTAGAATGATCAAGTCAAGTAGAATGAGATGGGCAGGGTATGTAGCACGAATGGGGAAAGGAGGAATAGTTATAGGATATTGGTGGGAAAGCCGGAAGGAAGGAGACCACCCTGAACAATATTAGAATGGATCTTCGAGAGATAAGATGGGGTGGTGTGGATTGGATTGATCTGATTCAGGATAGGGACCAGTGAAAGGCGGCTTCTCAAGAAGGGCTCAGCTCCATGAGTGAATGGAAAGGGTTTTGAAGACAATATTGTCATGATAGAGGAGCCTGTTGTTTTAAAAACATATTTCGGAACCGCCCCAGAAAAATGGATTATATAAATTTCACGAATAAATGTAACTTCTTAGAGTAAACGTTAGATGAGTCAGAAGCAGCTGTGTCAGATATGGAGCTGTAATATTGTTTGACCCAAAATGATACAACTTACAAAAAAGCTGTTTGGACAATATTGTGGGATAATCAAACGCAGAATTGGAACATTCCAAAGAAACTTTGCGAAGTTAAGTCTTGTTCGCCCTTACCTCCAAAATTTCACACAATATATCCCGTCTTCAAATTCTTGTCCTCCTGTTTAATGAGAACGAATACATTTGCTTTGTTAAAAAAAATACCTGGTCGAATGGACAAGTTAAAATTTACTTGAATGAAAAGCTGCCAAAAGTCGAATTTGAAGCGGTGTAGCTAATTTGATGAAACAGCGGGACACTTTGTAACTAGTGGAACAACAAAGTGGCCTCTTGTTTAGGTGCTGACAGTAGCAAAACAAATGACAGTTCTGGCCGTCAGCAAGTCTCGGAAAAACGATGGCCCGCCTGTCGCATAGCAATTGAAAATGCTTTTTTAAAACCTCTGTGGACTGGAATATGCCACTCCAAGTGAATTATTAAATGTGACAGTCACACTGGAGAGGCTGCGGATTGTAATTCCGGCTAGACACGGAGGTTTTGAAAGTTCTGAGAGAGTGCCTGAATATTAATTTAAAATGGACGAAGACTGCTTCGTCGCTTTTAGTTTCTCACGTAATCGTCCTGCAAATAACCCCTGTAACTGGCATAACTCCTTTAAAGAAACACATTTTATAAGTGGAGACCGCCTCTGTGGTCTAGTTAGTCAGAGTTCCTGCCTACAGATCCAGAGGTTCCGGGTTCGATTCCCAGTGATACCAGATTTTCTGAGAAGTAATGTGTCTGGAAAGGGGTCCACTTAGCCTCGTGAGGATAATTGAGGAGCTGTTTCAAGGAAATAGCGGCTCTGGGCTAGAAACCGAGATTAACGGCCGTGGGGATTCGTTGCTCTGACCACGCGACATCCTCTATCCGCAAAAGTTGGCACTAACTTCGCCGACAAGCGGCGGTCGCTCGATAGGTATAGTTCGCTTCCGGACTACAGGCCACGGAGTTCTTTTGTTTGTATTTTATAAGCGGAAGTCGTATTTAAAGCCTCCTATTTGGTTTCTTGACCTGATTCCGAATATCCCTACAGAGGTCTCAGTCTCTCCGATATGATGGAACCTAATTTAAAATGAGTCACGGCCAATTGCTTTCAGGTCCTCCACTGTTTAAACTATCATTCTCCCCTTCTATATATGCAACGTGTGTAGTTCGAAAATGTCTTTAGATAAACTAAGAATAAATAAAGGGCTACGTTAAGGAGTCAGTGACGCTAACAAATGCCTAAGTCCTCTGTTCTTGAGCCTTGCTACAAGTCGCTTAGTCTTCCATATGCTTTCGAATTGGATTTTTTCGGCCTCGTGAATAGGACATTGCGTGTTAGCGTGTTGGGTCTAATGATACTGGGGAGGAAGAGAAACCTCTGTTTTTCATTACTCCCTATGGAGGACGGGCAGAAGGATTAAAGGGTTCTATGAAGAAGGTTCCTTTGACGGACAGGGAACGCACACTTGACGAGACTGGTTTGTGTAGAGGTAAATTTCGGGGTTTACCCGCTTCAGAAGAAGGTGGGAGTGCCTGGTGTTGCGACTGGGATATTCTGGTGTCTCCAAGCGAATTCTAGGATCGATTATTATAGGCAGACATCCTAGTCAAGACTGTATGTCTCCACCAGTCTCTCAGCGCAAACTCAGAGGCATGCCGTTAACATTAGACTACGCATTTTTCCATCTAACCTCTTGTTCAACCACCACAACTACACACACTGCACTGGGGGCTCTTATCTAAAGAAATAGCGAGTACGATTTTCGCCATTTTAGTGCCCGGATCGAATCTCTACCGGGGCAATGACAATACCTTAAAATCAGCTAAGGCCTCTCTCTTCCATATTACGAAATTCTGAGTTGTAACACTGTGCAATCTAGTAACCAGGCACCAACGTTTCAGAACAAACTTCAATTTTTATTATGATAAATTACTATTCGTACATGTAAGGGAGGGGCACGCGATACCGTAGTTGTTTGAGGCACTATGCTACAGCCCGGAAGCTCGCGGAATCGAGTCCCGATGTGGTGGATATTTTCACTGTACGTAATTCATCCATCTGCATTATGGCTCTGAGGTCGACGCAGCTTCAAACAGAAATGAGTATCAGGAATATTCCTGGGGGGCAAAGGGTGGCCGGCGTGTGAGCCTGACGACCTGACCGCCATGTTTGAGCCGATTGTCAAGAAGACATGAGTCTCAACTTTTGACAGCCCTATGGACCTTCACAGGGATAGCTTTACATGTAAAGGAAAATATTCCATCTATACGATATTCCTCTGAAACGTTGGCACTTACCTTCCAGACTACAGAGTGTGAGCTCCGAGAACCACAGTGTGTGTCTCCACTGCCGTGAGAACAGGAGGAAGCCGAAATACTGGGCAGTGGGGAGCAACCCTTTCATTACGAACATCGACGTGGTCAAAGTGTTCTGGAAGGTACTGCTCGCCTTGTACCTCATGTACGAATATAAACGATTTTGCCAACGGAGAGTGCAATTCAATTTGACGTGTTTGAAATGTTTTCTATCCTCTTTTATCTAAGCGATGCCTTCTTGAAAGTGCGGTGAGTCTACTGCCAGCTTGCTTCGGATAGTGAGAACTCCATGCCCCCTCCCCTTCCTTACAACAACGCTGGTTCTCATGTCGTTTGTAAACATTTTTCTGTTGCTATTTGCTTTAATTACTGCGGTTTTCATTTGTAGGTGTTCCCAAACAGGAAACGAACATGTGAAAAGGCTATGTGGAACCTGGCTTAACGAGCATAATTCGTTCCAGAATATTACTCGTAATGCGAAACACTCGTTAAGCGAAACAATTTTTTTGGTATAAATTAATGTAAAATATGATAATGCGTTCCATGCCGAAAGAAATACTCAAAAAATTTTGTGTATAACGTTTATTCAAAGAAAATTACATATACATTGTTAAGGAGCGTGAATCATCTTCATCTTTTCTTCTATGGGGAATGAACCAACCTGGAATGCGAATTCGATTTGCAGAACAAAAAATCGAAAGAATTAGTTTATTATTTATGATACATATCTAATCCTTTTTTTACTAGAAAGCTGTCTAGAGACATTTGTTTTTGCCGACGCTTCAAAATTTGGTGAAAATGCGACACAGCATTACCATTAAATAAATTTGTAGCGCGCATAGCCACTGCCTTATTAGGGTGATGCTTCTCAATGTACGATACAACAGTTTCCCGTATTTCAGCATTTCTCTTATTGCGCCAGAAGATTGTTGCTTTGCTGTTACCTCCTCCTCCTCCTCTGACAAACTCTCCTCCACAACTTTATGATGTGAAACACAATGCAACTCCAAATCGTGCAAATCGTTGATGTAGACAGATTGTATGTGCGTGCTAGATCAGCCAAGCTCACACCTCGTTCTGCCTTTTCAATGATTTTCGTTTCATTTCTACGGTTATTTTTATTCTCTTATGGCTGTCTTTTTGCGGCTTTTTCTTCGGGGACAGTTTTGCAAAGGTTATTAAACTTTTTTTACAACTTGTTTTTCTCGTTATGCGAATTACTCGTTATAAGAGGTGCTCGTTAAGCGAGGTTCCACTGTACTTGTAGTGGTATTTTGGGTATGACGCCGCGTAATCTGGTGTATGTTTACCAACAGTGGGTGAAAATTATTTCCTACATATTCAGGAATAATTTATGCTAATATATATATATAGTCACTATTTGGGGTGTACATGACTTATAGATGGATTTTGTATTGAATGATTGGATTTATTGACACTCGGGACTACAGGCAATACAGCGCTATCGCCGATCTATACACTTTACAGTTCACCGTTACGCACACAGTAGTGTCCTCAGTCTTCATTAGTCGTATCCTAGTAATGGATTAATAATAGTCTCACTGGCACTTAAACTGCACATGAGGTCTTCTTTTCACAGCCTAATTCATTTCTTGCCATTTCATGCAACTGCTAATTCCAGAGACTAGACTCAACTCAGTTCCAAGCTCATATCCTGGCAGGCTGGAATCCCGAAGCTCGACTCTTCACTTATGAATACTGCTACTACTACTACTACTACTACTACTACTACTACTACTACTGCTACTTCTACTGCTACTACTGCCACCACTACTACTGCTGCTTCTACTACTTCTACTGCTACTACTACTACCACCACTACTACTGTTACTACTACTACTACTGCTATTGCTACTATTACTACTACTGCTACTGATGCTACTACTACTACTGCTACTGCTGTTCTGTACTTCCGAATACTTCCTTATAAACACTTTGCACTGACTCTACGGTAGACATAGCTTCTTTTGTTAAGGAGGCGTGTTTATTGATTCGTTGCCTAACAATTACGTCATATTCTTGCTTGAGGTTGCTTGCGCAGGTATGTATTTACCGTGTCATTGCCCACCAATGGGTATACACGTCAAAAAATTATATCTTCTTTTAAGTTTGCACAAACAATAAAAGACACTTCGAATCTTCCATCAACAAGAATCAACCAAATAATCCCGGACATATTCGCTGACGAAAATTTCATCATTCGTAACCAGGGCTGAGCTAAACCTGAGAACATTTCAGAACATCCATCTCTGATTCCTTAACAATACTCAGTTGACCCTACCACAAGTACAGATCTCGTCGGAGCTGTTGATAACATCTTATCAACTCTCTAATGGTAGAAACGGCAGATTCAAACAAACGAAACAAACTCCCTGGCCTTTACTCCGCAAGCGAACTATACCGACCGAGCGACCGCCGCTTGCTGCGAAGTTAATGCAAATTTTAGAGGATAGAGTGTGTCGCGTGGTCAGCGCAACGGATTCCGACGGCCGCTAATCTCAGTTTTCCAGGCCGGAGCCGCTACTTTTCCATTCAAGTAGCTCCTCAATTATCCTCACGAGGCTGAGTGGACCATAAGATTCATTACTGCCAATAAAAACCACTGCCATCGTGCGCAGTCCTGAGCCATTGTCATCGACCTCCCAACCCCGCAGTCTATTCCTGTAAGATTAATCTTAATGTTATCATCACATCATAGTCTTGGTCGTCCAGAGAGTTTTCCTTGTCAATATTTTATAATCATTTTATGTGTCCCCTCGTAACGTCCTTCGTGGCTCTGTCAAAAAATGGAACTTAATGTGTGATCTGTATAAACCACGAAGTTTCTCGTTAGGTTTTATTGCGAATTGTCCACTTCAGGTTGATGTTGTCTGTTATCCCGGTAAAAGATCGCCGTCGTTAAAGAGTTGAAAACATTATTGTCACTCTACTCCGTGACCTGTAGTCCGCAAGCAAACTACATCGACCGAGCGACCGCCGCGTGTCGGCGAAGTTAGTGCCATCTTTTGCGAATAGAGGGTGTCACGTGGTCAGCGAAACGGATCCCCACGGCCGTTACTCTCGGTTTTCTAGACCGGAGCCGCTATTTCCTTGAAATAGCTCCTCAATTATCCCCACGAGGCTGAGTGGACCCCGTTCCAGGTCCACTACTTCTCAGAAAATCTGGTAGCGCCGAGAATCGAAACCATAACCTGTGAATCTGTGGGCAGGAATTCTGACTAATTTTGTAGGCGTCTGTACGGTACAGACTGTACCCAGAAGGTAAACGTGCCAGCATCTTCATTTACCGAACTGTAAGAATGAATAAGCGCGAAGCAAGAAACTTGAGAAGTGGGACAGAGAGACACGCGTGAGGAAGAAAGTGCACCGTGAAAAATAACGTTCCTGAAATTGATAAATGTTGTGGTGCTCAGCGCTGTAAAGCTCCCCTAAGCTTCCGACTGGGCTACTCCCTTTATTTCGATTTGTAGCTACGAACTACAGACCAGGACTAAATCTTAAATCCCCCTCACACGATATTTCTTTCTCTGCGAGATGCACAGGGGGGGGGGGGTTGTGGTCTCATAGCCCCCCCCCCTCCTCCATGAATAAGACACGTACAAATTTTACCGGATTCTCCCTTTCCCAACACCTAATTAAGCAGTCTGCAAACTTAGAGGAAGTTAACACAATAGAGTTTTGAGGGTTCTGAATCTTTATAATGCGGACTTGCTATGACGCCAGCATGCAAAATTCTGAATTTGTTTAAATATAATCTAATTTGTTACGGAATATCACCATACATTCTTAAGGATAACAGCAAATTTGTCCCTGTGTCTGAACACCAGATGATGAGGATGTATAGGAGACGTAAAGATAAATTCTTAGCCTCGGTACAAAATGGAGGCGTGTAATGAGTTCTGCGGCCCGGCCGCTCCATCGCGGGGATAGAGCTCACAGTACAGATGTCTGTTGCCGCTTAAGCCACAATTGTACTTTAACAAATATTACAGCGTTTATATGATGTTTCCCCACATATTTCTGAACCCTCCTCCGATACTGTCACCCCACCTCAGATTTTCGCACATTTCATCATCTTGACGTCCAAACCAGGTCAACAGAAAGTCGTCACCTGGTCCAAAAGTGATTAAGTAGACACGCATAGGCGTTCTATTATAACTTTAGAATAAGAAATTGGGCTAAAACTGAATTATTGTCATGATTGATAGCAACGGTAGCAGTGGACAAAGGAATAAACAGACTTCTCTGCAATTAATGTTGTGTATTACCTAAATATATATATATATATACATGTGTGTTTCTAGTAAGATGTCGTTTAAAAATGGCAATGGATGCACAGTTTCAGTGTTGTATACACATAATTTCCTCTTTTTACCTCCTTGATTCCGGTTAGGTCACCATTAATAAGAGGATTCCTTGACTGGACATTATCAAAGCCTCCTTCTTCATCAGTTTGAGTTTTTGCGATACTGTCCCGCCGCAACAAGCAGTCTCCAGCAATACGGTGGCAAATAAATGGATTTTTTTAGATGTGGCTGTCTCTGTTTTACCGACACCACAGAAGAGGTACACTCAGCACGGTGCATCTTAGGAATGCATTTTACTCGTACTCCATTGTCTTGACATTGCCTGGTTCGAATCATGAGCAAGTCACCGGCTGTCGTGAATTAGCCACTTTGTGATTTCCATCAGTACTAAGAAACTGACGCTGAAATATTGCCTTGAAGACGTCAACTGATCGGGAACGACGATTGTTTGGGCATTTGGACGTAATGCTAGTGTCGATTCTCACAACGGTGATAATGAAGAGTGCTAACTTCTGGGATATAACGCCGTGCAGTCCGTTGAAGATCATCGACGTTTCGGAGGAACATATCGTCTCCATATTTAGGGTCGAATGAGTGGAGCTAGACACCAGCGTGAAAGCAGTTGACAAGCCGAGTGAAAGTACTCTTCTTTAGAGCTGCTTCACCTTTGTTTTACGCATGTAAGTTCATGGATTTGGCTCCCTGCTCGTGCAGTTCCCGAGCTCTTTTGAACTTCTCTGCTGGTGCACGGCGTCACAAGATCCATAGGATGGCACACGAGTCATCAGAGGTCTTTGTATTAAAAGTTCTTTACATTTTGTCCTGTTCTCTGTTAACAATATCAGAATATCAGGTTTCATATCCAGCAAGGGGTAAGTTAGTCTGAGTCTGATCTGCTGTACGAAAGAAGATGCTGTCAGCCAAAACCCTGCACACGGAATATACCTGTGCAAGAATAAATTTAATATTTTCTGCATCCGAACTCGTAGCACCGCTCATAATATAGGTTTCTATTTTACTATAGTTTTTTCTTGTTTGAGGCGAGGTAAGTATTCATATGACAGAAAAACTATCCACGCTGTGAGAGTCGCTTGTGATGGTACGATTCGACAAATACGTTTTGTTTCTGAGACAGATGCAACGGGTGGCTGTGTGAGTTTTGTATTGATTCAGACGAAATGGAGATTAAAACAGACATTAATAAATCTCGCATCATTCACACGAAAAATTTCGAAACCGACGAAGTCTTACTTTTGATAGCCTGCAAAAGAAATGACAGAACGCAATCACATCATATTTATAAAGCCTACATTTATAGAAAGGTATACAGTCAACTACATGACAATACAATCCTGTTCGATTCAAGCTTTGGCTTGCCCTTTTCTGTTGTGTGGATGTCAATTGTGCATTATTTGTTTTATATACTGGTCTGTGTTTACTGAAACACTTAACGGAGAATGAGAAGCCTTGGTCACTATTCTATAGTGACTATCTAAGCGAGTGAGGGACTTTTATCTTTGATCCTGTTGGTTACTGTAGCTGCTTCCTACTGTCCGGCAGCTGCAGAGACTATAAACCTGGGGTTCTACACAGAAGCTAATTCTATAATTTTTCTTAGTGTAGCAGTTGTGAGGGGACTAATGAAATTTTCAGCTCGGCTGAAGGAGACGCGAATGAAGTTCACAGCCTGTGGATTCTATACTAGACTTGTGGCTGTCTATTGCTATTGGTGCTACGTATGCATGCATTGTAAATGGGGTTCAGATAAATTTAGAACACTAGTGGAGTTTCAATTAAAATGAAACACGAAAATTTGGAAGTCCCTATCTCCAATTACGCCTTACATAGACAATCCTTTTACTCACTCCTTTTACATATTATGGTACTTGAGAGGCACTCTAAAAGTCACGGTTTCTCTGAATATGAAAATATGAATTTGAAACTCTCTGAAAAGCAGGCTGAAAGATTAAGCGCAATGGTAACATTTCAGATGTACCGTTCTCTCTGCAAAGTTTGACGATATAATACTAATGACAGTATAATACAGACTTCTTTATTGTGGAAAACATTATTATAAATTCAAAAAGGGCATGGGGAATGCCCATCCGTCCTTCTGTAGCACATTTTTATAAATATCTTATTCTATCATAGAGGTCGCCCAGCGATTCTGAATATAGATCTTAACTTAAATCTGAGCGCATACTGTTAATGATCAGTACAATTACTTCTTTTTCTTTTCTTACATATTTATTTTGGTATATAAATACATATTTATTTTTATTTCATATTTTTATGAAGAAACAGACGCCTTTCAGAAATCTTTTTTCTTCTAGCCTTAAGAGCTCTGTAACTGACTTTGGGTATTCCTTTTTGCTATTCTCAGACAAAATGTCCATCACTGTTGCCCGTTGGTCTTCATACCATTTACAGTTCCAGAAGATATGTTCCTCCGTTTGCAGCCCATCACCACATTCGCATTCGGCCGTGGACACAATGTTAAATCTGTTCAGGCTTGCTTTGAGGCTGGAGTTACCTGCTCTCATGTGGTTTATTGACACGAAGGCACGACGGTTCATTTCTATCTCTCAGAACCACGGAGACGAGCCACTCCTGTAGTGCCTTTCAAAGTATCTTTCTCCTCTGTCCCGCTTGGTGTTTTGACAGAAAATGAGAATGAAACGCTGCCGTTTGTTGTTGCCATCTTCCGGGCCTGTTATAATTGACCTTCATTAATTTTCCATTTGATTTCCACGGAAACGACACAGTGATGATTCAACTAACGCTGCCATGACCAGGTTAACTACATGCTAATTTCTATCGCTATATTCAACTTATTATCAGTCTGCATTTTCTCTATTATTTTTTATTCTCGGCTCTGCTGAGTGGATACACGTCCAGCACAGGAGCAACAGATATACAATTACGTCACTAACTGCACACAGGAAATAGTGCTGCAATACTTATTCATTACTTGATAGGTCACTGACCAATCTTAGTGGCATATGCTTACTCTGACACACTTAATCTTGTATCTGTTTTGTTCTTCTCTCTTCTGCAAACAGAAATGGAGGGGTTAAACCTTAATATAACTATTTTAACATTATTTATGTGTTATCAAGTCCCAACATTGTTCACGCGAGGATTGCAAAACCTTCTATTGGATATTGACAAATACGTGTAATATATTACTCAGTTTACGAAATTCAAAGTTGACACTGAATTATATTTTAAATAAGTTCACAGAATTTATATTAAGTATTTTTACTTGACAATTTTCAGGCGTTTGAAAATTCGGAAATCTGGAATTTCAGAAAAATATGGTATTGGGAATTTTGTACGAAAATACATCACTAAGCTTAATAAGTGGTCGTTTCTACTTTGTGCTAAACTTTGCATATGCATGGAAGGATTTGTAAACTGTGTCTTGAGCTCAATCCAGAAGCTATTATGCCTTCGTATCCATATTACTTACGAACCAGATAGTTGAACCACATAGAGAATATACTCTTATACCGTAGGATTAATTTGCCTTTGTGACTGAAAGATACATATACCTTCGTGAAACAAGATGGCCGTGCGCTTACCTTTATAAACAACACTTTATTAAGCAGGAAAAATTAGATAAATGAAGCAGCTTTCATTTATTAATAAAGAATAATGAGAAATAAGACTGATAGGCAAATATGGACTGGAACGTGTTGTTGCCAGATGTTAGCAATTAGTTTAATGAAATATTTTGTCAAAGACAAGTGCTGACTTGCAAATTCCTTGCCTCCGGGTTGATTATCATAAATTAAGAGCATTTTACTATCCGAAAATTTAATATTCCAAATTGTATATTCCTTTAAAGAAGGATAAAATACGTTTTCTATCCTGTGTTTGTTCAGTAATTACGTTGCATGAAAATTATGGCAGGTATATTAAAATTTATATTAGAAGCCATTCCTTAAGTGTTTTTATTTTATTTATTAATCGTGTAAATAAATTGTACTATTACAGATTAGATCTGAAAAGCAGGTATCTATGTTAATATGACTGAGAGGGTATTTCTTGTTCAAACGCGTTAGTATATAAGCAATGAACAAATACAGCCTAGAATTAAATATCCAATTTTCTTGATATATTCAGAGGCAGCACAGGACATGCATACTATGACGGCTGTCTCTTTATATCGACGAGATGTTGCATCCAACTACGAAGGAATCGGTTCTATTCTTCTTGAGCGTTTAGTGTCTTGTAGAACAACTGCCACATTTTTCGGTTACTTTTCTACGAGTGTTCAGGCCATCTGAGTATGTCAGTAATATGGATTTGGTTAATCTTTATTCTATGATGACGCCAGTGAACTATCTGTACAGAGCATCGGCTGTGGCTTTCTACTCCATCAATGACATAAAGGCTGTTTGGCCGTATTATCATTTTCGTAGTGTAATATGTGGCTGTGTTCACAGAATTGGAGTCATATTTCTAATAGAATCACACTTTTTCATGGCTATTGTGTTTTTTTTTCTGGCTCCGCTTCACCCTTGTGTCTTGGCCCCTGATTTTTCATTTTCATAATCATTTTACAGACGGTATGACTCCTTGGGCGAGTGAACAGCTCGTCGCAAGGCCTCTGCCTAAAGACAGGAAAACACAAGTATAGAATAAACACATACGCACACTAAACATCCATGCTTTGTGTGGGATTCGAAACCACGATCCCGGCTTCCAAGCTAGCGACAACAGTACATGCCTTAGACAGCTCAGCTACCGTGACATGCATGACAATGTCTTAATCACTGATATTCCGAACATATCAATCGAATATCTGGCGTATGTTTTACTCATAATTTTTTACACAGTTCATCACCAAAAGAAATTGTCACTAATTGTAAAGAAATTTGTTTGTTAACTTAGCGTGTTTTAAAACATAACTGTGACTTCAGTGTTCAGTGTGTCCGTCCAATATTCAAGGTATCTTTGTCGATGATTATAGTTATGATATTCTTTTTGAAAGCTACTAATCTTCTCGTGTGGAATACTTATTGGTCACCAGGACTTATCTTTGGTGAAAGCTGGTGCGCATGTGCTCTGCACCTTGTTGTTGTGAAATATATTGTTTTGGTTCAGTATACAGGGAATGGATCTATGAGATTACAGTGTTGAACAATTTGACGGGACCCAAAATTAAGGCCGTTAGGCTGAAGGGGGTGAGAGGGGTACGAATTATGAGGAAGAGCTCGAATCCTCTTGATCCAGACCAGACCTCAGAACCTGCAATGTGGAGTACAGTGGCTTCCCATAACACTCCCTGCCTCAACTATGTGAGAACCTTGGAGGAACACCACGTGGGCTTGTTCATGGTGGCGCAACTCCTCAGTTCTATCTGAGGTTTCCAAATTCTCCTTTCTCTGCAATCATTTTTGTTGGGCAATTGACCTTATGTTGAAGATACTGAATCGAAAAGAAGGAATGCTACAGTTATCCAGGTATGTGCCCCGTTGTTTTTAACATTTGCGTCGTCTTTTACGTTTATTTTTTGACTGTGTCGTGTCATTTGGCGAGTGAAGAAACCAACAGATCACAGCTACTGGGCCTCAAGTTGCTTCTCAGTTCCGATCTAGGTGATTATCAATACAGGTTATTTCAAGTCAAGTGTCCGATTTGAGACTGACGCTCACAGCCTGTGGGGTTTCAGCATCAACGAGTCCTTACTGAACGCTGCAGCAGGAGTGATCTGCAAGTACATGACTATTTTGTGCCAGTGAAGATGACTTTGTCTCACATTAAAGGATGATAAAGCACCGCGCCTGATCATGATTGGTCTTGGGGAGATATTTGAATCCGAGAGGGACGAACTCCGTGGTTTTAGTCCGCAAGCGAACTATACCGACCGAGCGACCGACGCTTGTCGGCGAAGTTACTGCCAACTTTAGCGGATAGAGGGTGTCGCGTGGTCAGCGCAACGAATCCGCACGGCCGTTAATTTCGGTTTTCTAGACCGCAGTCGCCATTTCCTTAAAATAGCTCCTCAATTATCCTCACGAGGCTGAGTGGACTCCGTTCCAGAACTACTACTTTTCGGAAAACCTGGTGGCGCCGGGAATCGAACTCGGACCTATGGATGTGTAGACAGGATCTCTGACCACTAGATCACAGAGGCGGTCCGAGAAGGGCGAAGTAGGTGGGAAATGTAAGACATTGCATAACAAATAATTTTTAATATATGCTGGTCACTTATTCTCTCTTCAGGGCAGTAATCTTTATATGAGACTGCGCTCGGCTGGAAATGTGGTTAGAATGGGAAAGCGAGAATTACATAATGATTTGTTGTGGGGAAACATTATGTAAAGAGAAAATAAAGTGGAAAAATAATCTTATTAAACGGATGTTAGCAAATTTTGTTATGAAAATTTTAGTTGGATGGAACTGGCTCAGGATCGTGTCCAGTGGTGGGCTTTGATATTAGCGGTGTTCAATATTCGTGTACTGTACCTACTTTGTATTCCATGAATTCCTTCATTCATTCATTCATTGTATTCCATAATTTATTTACAGATGTTTTCATTTTCGACAGTACACCTTTTCGCATAATGAATTGGAAATGATTGGAAAGGGAGGGACCATGACTTAGTCGACATGCCCTCTCAGCATTTGCCTACAGAAACTGAGGAAAAGTATAAAGAAACTCAGAATGGCCGATGTCCTGGCAGAGATTCAAACGGAGAACCTACCGAATACAAAATGGCCGCGCCATAGCTCATGCGGTTAGTCGGTGGCTTCCCACCGCGGCGGCCCGGGTTCGAGCCCGGGTCTGGTTAAGTGGGATTTGTAGTGGACAAACTGGGGCTGGGGCAGGTTTTCTCCGAGAACTTCGGTTTCCCCTGCCAATCTTCATTCCACCAAATTCTCCATCATCATAATCACACGGGGCTTGTACAATAGGCCAATCAGTGGCCACCGTGCCGAGTGGACCCAGCTGGACTCCACCCCCCACTATGCGAATACCGAATACAAATATAGGGAGTTATCTGTGGACCCTCTGATAAGTGGCCCGGAGAGCTGCGGGCAGTCATGATCCTGCTTCATACAGAGCTGGGCTAGGTAACTTCCTTCTGACAATTACCTCCGAAGGCAGAGGCATAAGGAGGACTGCTACTGCTGTTATAAATTACCGCAGAGAAGAGTTTACTTGAGCTTTCATGTAAAGTTATTGGAAGTTATGGCTGCATAAAATATACCGAATGTCTCAAAAAGCAGAAAAAATATTATTAGGAGGCGGGGGGGGATTGCTGTGTGCTTAAGAGATATCCGTTGCCTCTGTTATTATTATTATTATTATTATTAGTATTATTATTGATTCTGTATCTTATTCATNTTACTTTATCTACACTATGCTGTGCCTGTGCCGGTCACGGTAGCCGAGCGGTCTAAGGCATGTACTGTCTTCGCTCGCTTGGAAGCCGAGATCGTGGATTAGAATCCCACACAAGGCATTGATATTTAGTTTGTGTGTATAGGCGTTTTTCTGTGTTTGTGTAAAGTTAGAAGCCCTGCAACGAGCTGATCACCCGCCCAAGGAGTCCTACTGAATGTGTAAGATCTAGAAAAACCGAAGTGAACGGAGTTCATGGAGGTAGGCCTAGGCCCACTGGGGCTGTAGTGCCAGGGGGAGAATGCTGTGTCTGTAATTGGCCTTACGGCTTTTGGCTCAGGACATAAATAACAAAGAAATGAACTAAATAAACTGAATTATTATTATTTTATTATTATTATTATTAATTTATTGCTATTAGATAGACTGTCATATTTTTTATTTTGCTCTTTAATTATTTTTTAATATTTCTATGTACTCGTGCTGACTTTATAATTGGCCACTGTGCTGTTAACTCTGCACGTAAATAAACACGAATTGAATTGAAATATTATTATTATCATCATAATCATCATCATTATGATCGAGATCAATATCATCATTAATACCGAATATGTATCGATTTCTGGCTCTGCTCGATCTACTCCCAAACACACATCAATCCGCCGTGCTAAATAGTTACCTCATTAATGTGCTCTTTTATTATTAATCCTGATTTCTGTTCTATGTGTTCGGTCCGATTGTTTCAACATGTATGTTTTAAACTTCCGAATGCTGGATTTGCCTTCCTACACGACATTGTGCATCGTGGTGGATGTGCTGAGCAGCGTAACAGCGATTGCTAGGCAACCTGTGCCACAGTCATATTAATAATTCTGAAGAAAAAACTTTAAATTCAGAAAAATCGTATGGAAATCAGCAACTGATCTGACACCTCAGCGCAGACTACGGTTCTCGAAGCGGCAAGAAAGAAAAGAAACAGCGTAGAGTAAGAGTTTATTGTGTAATTCATATGTCATGTCATCATCAAATTACTTTATATTTTTAATTACGTACTTCATGCAAATATATTTGCTGTAAATATGAAAACAAGCAGCACAGACTGTGTTGTATTAGGCTTGCAGTATAGAGACAAATTTGGTTAGGTGTATATGAAAAAAATTCCTGTATACGCGCCTGGGAAATATACCGTAAAGGAAGCAGTTTATACTGTTTCCATTTCATGACGTGGACCTGCCAATACCAAATGCTAATACGAATTTTATAAAGTTCAGAGTAACGGCAGGACATTCTGTTGGAAACTGATATATCTGTTATTATTGTCGAGTCAGATTCTAGAACTGAATATTAGGGAAGCTGATTTTTACCGTCGACACAACAAATCTACCAGTTAATTCCCTAATGCTTCATCCTGTTTATGTTTACAACGGACACTGTCCGTGTTTTTTCTCTCGTCTGGGGATCTGTCGAGTTGATGTTCCTCTGTATTATTGATTATATTCTGCTTAAGTTTCTGTTTCGTTGTGTTTCGTTTCGTCTCTTTCTCCGTATTTCTATGTTGATTCTGATTATTATCGCAGATTCCTCTTCTGCTGTTCGTCTAACAACGAAAGCTAACACGGCGAGTACGATACAGTACCGCGGTAGCAACATGGAGACACAAGAAACAAGGACCAATTGATCTAATGACGTCACACACAACAAATGGCGCGACACTATGCACAACATAACGCATTGACGTAGAAATTTTGCGTAACACAGTGATGTATAGAGACATGTACACTAATTTATAGTTTCATTACATTTTACTTAGCTTATTTATTGTAACGTGTAAAGCTAGGCAACAGCGAGATAAAACCTTGCGCAAGAGCGTTCTACAATAGGACGGATAGAATTACTGGGTTTTTGGACTTTTCCCATCGTCCGGAATTCTAGATAATAAGGGACACTTAAGGATATCCAGGACACGACGTTTCAGAAACTGGATCTGTTTCAGTCTTTGGGTTAGAAAGGAAGACACTTCTCAGTTGGGCCCCTTAGAAAGAGCTAATCTATAATTCTCCATCATCATAATCAACCGGGCAAGTACAATAGGCCAAACAGTGGCCTACTTGCTGAGTGGACCCAGCTGGACTCCACCCCCCCCCACACACACTATGAGAATTAAAAAAATTACAGTCTCTAACAGAAATGGGTACCAGCAATCTTCTAGGGATTTAAGGACAGCCGACGCCTAAGGGCTGACTACCTTACCGCCATCTGTGAGCCGCTTGTGTATAAAATGTGGGAGTCTCGACATTTCACAACCCTATTGGCCTCCACGGCTTGTTACAGAGATAGTTTTACCTGCTACCTCCCTTCTATGGCTAGATCTAGTGAACGGTCCCGTCCATCGAGATTTCTCAACATAAATTTTGTATAAATCTCTTACCTCATTGCGTGCTACATATCCTTCCTATCCCATATTCCGTATCTTAATCGACAGCAGAAACCTTTATTTCCTCCTGGTAGTCCAGAACACTGTGTTATTTCCACGAAAAATTAGCTGCGATTACAAATATGCTGCAAAGTTTACCTACCTCTGCACACAATCACGTAAGAAGTTCTGTGGGAGACGAGTTATGCGTCACGAATTGTCATGCCCGATTACTTTCGTTGAGTTGCAATGACACGCAAGATATATCGGCTGTGGATGATGATGATGATTTATGACTGCCACATGCCTAATGGATGTAATGGTAAGTAGCAGTGCAGTTCTATATGGAGCAGAATTTTCGCCAGGTGCATCTGCGTACCTACTGAAATGTTGAAAGTTTAATTAGTTCAACTAATCGCAGTGATAATTACAAATTAACTTTTAGCATGACCTCCGTTGCCTCCATATGCCTTCATGACATACCCCTTAATTGCGTAATTAAGTAGAGGGATAACTTTATCTTTACCTTAAGATTAACAAAAAATTCATATCTTTATTCTGTGTTAAATTTTCATACATGTTGTTGTTCATTTAATATCTACTTTAGGACATCGTTTCTTCTAGTGAATGCATTTCGGACGTTAAATGTATATCTCATTCAAGTCAACAATTTTTATTTAAGCTTTTTTATGCTACGATACATGTTCAACGAAATACAGAAAGTTGTGATGCTTCTTTGGGATTTGGAGAAACTGTATTTTCTTGACCTTTGTACATGCTAAATAAAAGCAACAAAGAAATGGAGTAGGGACGGGTATGGACTGATACCCATATCTTATTCTGTCGCCCTCATGCGAGATGGCGCTGGTTTCGTTACCCAGCCAGTATTCAGGAAGCAATGCAAAAATGTATCACTAGTGATCACTTGAGCTAGGGAAGTCATAAGGGAATGTTATGCCCTTAAGGCGTGTTTTGAAATGTGTTTTTGCTTGTTTGTGTTAATAAGTGCGGTTTCAGATTTTTGATATATTTGGCAGAAGAACAGAAGAATACTCACGTTTATTCGGAGCTCCTATGGCACCAGAATATACCTCACCACATCTTGTGACAGATACAAGGATATCGGTGAGTATAAGAGAAATTTTGTCAAGTTTTTGGTAATTGTGTATCCTGCGGAAACCGAGACATACTGAAGAAAATTCGGTATCATATAGACCGTGTATTTCTTTCATGAGACAAATGAAAGTGTTAAGTACTAATAATTAATTTCTTAATAACGTGGTACCCAATTATCGGTTATTATTATTGATAAAGAAGGCAGATATCACTAATATTTATATTCGTATTAATATTCGTCACATCAGTTCTTTATAAGCACTGTATATGATGCTACAAATAAGATTTGAAGCTATGAACTCTGCTATAATCGTTGTGATATCATTAATACATTATATTAACCAATTGTGATATATCATTAATGCTACATGGGTTCCGTCATATATATCTGAAGTACAGCGGCTGTAATTAAGGACTGTTTCTATACCGCGTTCCCCTTTAATCCAGTAGATATTCATTTTATCGAAAATAATTTACTAAATTAGGATATTTTTGTCGCATGGGCCTTGAACCATTGACGTATGGTATAGTTGTAAAAGGTGGCATAATACTTAAACCAGCCTAGATATACTTCGTCTTTAAATTGTTGCAGTTGTTATTGAAACATATGTTAAATTGGGTGGTTATGTAAATTAAAATATATTCGTAATTAAGGACTTGTATCGTGTTGCTTCTAAAGGTATTGGTTGCACAGATTTTGGGAGCATTTATTCACGAAATTAATGGGCATAACTAATCTGAAATGCTCAGTGCACAACGCAGAGTAACCAGACTCGCAAGTCTATACACATAGGTATTTGTGTGAATTGTAAAACCCAGTCCGGCAAGGATCCAGAAATTTCAGTATGTTTTAACATGAAATTAGCACTGCTATTCCGGACGTATTACGAGTACATTCACTCAAAATTGCTGAAATAATAGAGCGAAAGTCTGTCAAATTTACGCAGGATTCAAGAGAAAGACAAGTATGCATAAGCTGTCATCGTTTATTATTCGTGATTCACACGGCTGTTACTATGAAGCGTACGTCGTCTCGAATGTGACGTCGTGTAGTCTAGTATAAGTTTACCTTCGTTTCGGAGAATTTTACTGACTCTATCATCAGGATTGAAGAGTAATCTGTGTAAGGAACTGACAGGGCCGCGCCATAGCTCAAGCGGTTAGTCGCTGGCTTCCCACCGCGGCGGCCCGGGTTCGATCCCGCGTCTGGTCAAGTGGGATTTGTAGCGGACAAAGTGACGCTGGAGCAGGTTTTCTCCGAGTACTTCGGTTTCCCTTACCAATCTTCATTCCACCAATTGCTCCACAATCACCCTCACCTATCATCTGGGGCTGGTACAATAGGCCAGAAGTGGCCGCAGTACAAGGGACTTAGTCCCACCCCACTAGCAATAAAGAAAATGAAGTGACAGCTCAGCATACTTTTTTCCTTTAAAAGTCGTCAGTAGTTCCTCTGAAACGTCGATAAACTCTACCAAACTACACGGCATCACATTTCAGAAGAGAAAACTCTCAATTTCTTGAATAATAACTTATGCTGTAAACAGAAGAGCTAATAATTCTTGGTCAAACAGGTTGGCATTGCCGGTAGAATCGGGCTAGCATTTGTGAGCTAGGCAGTAGCCCGTGCTGCCATGGCATCGAGTCTGCCTGTCAAGCATGCGCGTAAGCATGAGTTTGTAAAGGTGTACAGTGGAATGGACAAACGGGGCTCTTGTGAGAACCTAACTTTTCGAACACCCGGTTTACCTCATTGGAAACAGCTTTTATATATGTGACTGAAAGGACCCCAGAGGTAGTGTGGACGCAGTCAGTAAGAGAATAAAGCATCTGCTTTACCGGGGATCGAAACCCGACAGTCATGCCAATAGTTAGCCCACTGATTAATCGATCAGGACTCCACCTGTCACTGTATTTATTTTATTTGTACATTTATTTTTGAACCAATATTTCCTCAGTTTTCTTGTGTCTCTGGCTGCTAAGTCTGTAAATGAGTTGTCTGGTGCTAATGGATTATTTGCTTAAACAACTCGTCCCAAACGTGTAGAAAACTGGAAATGATATAGAAAGTTCGTACTGAACTAAAATAATGCATTTGTTTGCAATACTTAAAATAACAATAACACCACAAACTTTAAAACTATGTGTTTATTTTATGATTTTATAGAATTGTTGGTTTCTGATTAGAGTTCTTGGACACAGTTTTACAGAAATGGTATACACGTATATGGACATCTAGGTGATAGTTTTGAGAAAATAAATCTTTCAAATCATTTCAATAAAGTTCGCATTCCGTGATAAATACTAACTCCTCTTTACATAGGCGGGGCGGGCCTATTATCACCAAAGTTGCGAGATATACTCGGATATCAGTTAAGTAAAACATATAGCACTAAGAATTTATTTCATTAATACTTACTCCGCTGGCCAAGGTAGCCGAGCGGTTTAAGGCATGTACTGTCTTCGCTCTCTCTAGAGCCGGAATCGTGGGTTCGAATCCCACACAAGACACGAATGTTTGGGTTGCGTATATGTTTATTCTGTGTTTATGTTTTCTTTTGTTTAGGAAGAGGCCTTGAAAACAGCTGATTATTATTCCAAGGAGTCCTACTGTCTGTAAAATGTTCATGAAACTTAAAATCAGAAACCAGGGCCTAAGGGTCTGTAGAGCCAGTGAAAAAAATAATTACTCCACCACATGTATAGATTTAAAAAAAAGAAACATCGTCCGGTTCAATACCATATCCACGTAAACAGGAAAAACAAATTACGAAAATATACCCCACTGTCGACATTCAAAGAGTGAAAGTAATACACTGATACAAGCCAATGTTCGCTTGTTAACGCTGTTAGAGCTTTATTTTGTACAATAAAGCAAATATATTGTCACGTGTTGGTATGTGTCACGCGACAAGTAACTTCACGCCGTATTGGATATAGCGAATTTATTGCACATTCGCTCTTACAATCACACAATTTACAGTCTCACAATTACTGCCCTTCCATTCATTACGGCGAATGCTAGACTTGCAACTGTCTTCGGCGGTTGCTATATTTCAACTAACTGGTTATTCTCTCTCCAGTAACTGGTTCACTAAACACTCGTAACTGGCTCAATCCTCACTACTAACTAAGTAACTAATCACTCACTAATCACTGAATAGTGTTCGATGCTCCTTATTTCTCTTCGACACGGACAACACAGAAAACAGTTACGTGATAGATACCGCTGTTACCTCACGCCGTGTTTACAGGTGTTGCTAGCAACGCTGTCGAGAGCTGTTTATTGCTGCATAGCAACCGCGGTATCCCTTGGTAAGAACACCGCGGCAATGGTTACCTGACACAGTTGCTCCCTGTTACGTCACCGCGGGGGAGGGGGTGTTTACCGAGCTTTGCGTGATAATGGAAGGGGTGGGGTTATGTGAAGTCACTCGCGAGACCGCAGAGTTCACGTGACCCATACTTCCCGTTGCGCCATCCACGTCACAATATATTAGTCATAAATATGGTAATTTCGCAGGTTTCGTAATTCTGGTTGCAGAACTTTCACTTTCATCGGCGTTAGGACGACGTTAGCTTTCGAACGAGAACTGGTGCAGTTTTCTAAGTGCTCCCTTTCACCCAGAGTTGCAACCGGAGGTAGAAGCTAACAGAACAGCTAACAGAAGCTAACATGGATTGCGCGCTCTAATTTTAACATTGTGAATATTATATTAATCTCTCTCCATAGAAGAGGGCATAGTGTTAGGGTGTCTGAGAACAAGGGGATGAGCTGAATATTTCGAGGGAGTGAGAGGCTGCAGTAAATTGCTTAATAAGAGGAGCTTCATAATTTGCTCATTTCACAAAATATGGCCGGAACGTCGGAATCGGAAGATGAGCGGGACACGTGCGAGAGAGGAGATACGTATACAGATATATGATCCGGAATCCTAACGATATACACCTAGGTTTAAAAGGGAAGATAATAGTAAAAACGTTCTTAAAGTCCTAGGTTGTGAGATCGGTCACTCTGTTGAACTGATTCAGGACAGGTTCCAGTAGCGGACTGGCCGATCATTATTTACGACAATCGTCAATGATTTTAATTAAGATTCAGATTTATATTGTGAAAATGAATAAGGAGACATAGTTTCAATCTTATATTCACATGGCAATTTATATTTATTCTTGTGCTATTGTAGAATGGATTCACTGCATTAATTATAAGAATTTATACACCTATAAACCCAGCAGAAATGAGCAGTGGGCTTGATAAATTCGGCCAAGCGAGCTTACCCTTTGTCTTTTAATGTAACATTCCAGATGCCTGATAAACAAATTACATAGACCGAAATAATGACCACTGTGAACCCAAAATTTTAAAGATAACCAATCAAGCTAATTTACGGGAAGCAACGTCATTTGAAAACGACGGCTTGCAGAAACCGGCGACGTGGTGATTCACTATTAGGACGATTTCATTTATATTTTAAATCGTGGTTCGCATGGAATCTAAGAGTATTAAATGGTTAAATGTACCATTTATCTCACACCTTCTGTTTACTCATTTTAGCTGAGGATGACTTCACTCCGGGTTTCGTTTCCTGACAGGCTTTGGCTATTCTCACTGAACCAACCTTAGGGGGTCCATACACGTACGAGTCTGGCTCGCGATTCCGACTCGGCTCGGGTTCCAATGAGCCAAACTCGTCCGTATGTGGGTCGCCACGCTCATACATGTGTGGTGAAATTAATCCGAGCCCGGCTCCTCGCTGAGCCGGACTCGCGAGCCAGACTCGTACGTGTATGGGTCGCCTTATACAATAGTAAGACTATATGGGCTATTATGAGATGAACATCGGAGTAAAAATCACATCTTCCTCGATATAAAGAAAAGATAAAATTAAATGAACTGTACTTTTGACATATATGTATTCCATATTCAGGTACTGCTATCCAAACATAAATTATACTGAAAATGGGAAAGATAAAATCAATTCCTCCTTACTTTTAAGCATAGAAGAATATGAGTGAGAAACTTTAAATTTCTTCTTTGCCAACCATTTCTCTATATTTTGGAGTTCTGTAAGCAGCCAATTACTGCATATTCAGTTTTTCATAGACGACACTGATGTTTCCGGGGTAACGGGTTCAGCCCGCCATTTGCACAGTCTCGTTGCTCCATTACGGGCAGCGCTTTGCTTGCGTCCAAGTTCCGAACTTCTTTCTTTCTTCACGAAACTACTGCGTGTCACTAATGCACTCAACTCATATGCAACTTGTGTAAATATTAACAGTAAATACTGGGGGCCGGTCACGGTAGCCGAGCGGCCTAAGCCATGCACTGTCTTCGCTCGCTCAGAAGCCGGGATCGTGGGTTCGGATCTGTTTCCTGTGAGGTACGAACTGAATTCTTATATATTATTTTTATACCTTGCCGGTCTC
>NW_019744110.1:84851-119999 GCF_002891405.2 Cryptotermes secundus
GGTCTAAGGCATGTACTGTCTTCGCTCGCTCAGAAGCCGGGATCGTGGGTTCGGATCTGTTTCCTGTGAGGTACGAACTGAATTCTTATATATTATTCTTATACATGCCCGTCACGGTAGCCGAGCGGTCTAAGGCATGTAGCCGAGCGGTCTAAGGCATGTAGCCGAGCGGTCTAAGACATGCACTATCTTCACTCGCTCGGAAGCTGGGATCGTGGGTTCGAATCCCACACTAGGCATGGATGTTTGGTATGTGTATGTGCATATTCTGTGTTTAGATAGAGGCCTTGCGAAGAGATGATTACTCGTCCAAGGAGTTCTATCGTCTGTAAAATGATCATGAAAGTGAAAAATCGGAGGCCAGGGCCCAAGGGGGCTGTAGAGCCAATGAAAAAAATAAATATTCTGTAGTCTTCATATGCATCAAGTGTATCAAAATATATGGCTGGAATTGGGTATAATTTATTTTATACGTTTTATTTGTACCTAGTGCATCAAGTTAAATCATAAGTAGAATGTAACATTTGTGATATTTCTCCGTAAGAAATCTTGTCAAATAATCTGAGATGTATAACCATTCAGATCTGTCTTGATATTATGCTGATGCCAGTTGGGTTCGTACTCTCCCCTGCTTCACAAAGTTCCAGTTACTATAAATGCATGGCTTACTGATGCTCTAGGATCTGTCGATAGCAGATTCCGCTGATGACGGATATTCACTCTCTGAACTGCCAAATTTGATGTTGCTAATGCGGCTAGAGTAATAGCTGGTAGATCAAATAGATTTTGTAAAGTGCTGGCAGTTCTACTTTTTTTTAATGAAGTGAAACGTGGGTTTTATCACAGTGAGAGGAATTCAAGGTTCACTGCTGAAATGAATTTAAAAAGAATTAAGGCATGTACTCGTTAGTATGGGATGAGATATGGCACAGGCGTTTATCCCTGTGCTGTAGAAAGTATGAAGTAACGTTACGCAGAATAAAGCGAAGACATTAAGAGAGAACGTAGGTACATATTAACAATAAACTGCAACTCTGTAAATGTTAGCAAGGGAGAAGATAGATTGACAGAGCTCGTACACGTTACGCCGAGGCCTGGACAGACCTGAAAGGCGGGAGAGGAATCAGGCCAACCCGTGAAGACCGGAATGGAAAAGTACTGTAAAGTGTTTCGTAAATGGCACGACAAATAACTTCACGCCGGTCTTGGATATATCGGATTTGTTGTACGCTTTTATCCGCACTTACATAACTCACAACTTCAGAATCCCAATTACTTCTCCTGCCGTAGTCACTTCCGGGCTTCAACTGTCTTGATTCAATTCACTCGATACAACTCAACAACTTGTAACTGCTAGACTTCAGCTCCACCGAATACTCCGCATACTGACTTCAGCGGCTGCTACATTTCAACTCCTTAGTGCAAGTCCAAGTCCAAGTCACATTGCACTGACAGTCCGTCAGTCTGTCTGTCTTGGTGTAGAGCCCCGACAGGGGCTCATGACCAGATTTTTTCTTCTTCTTTTTTTTCTTATGTGAAAGTTACTGTCCTGCTCATTTGGGGCGCCCTCTCTGACGAGAGGTCGGGTCTGTCATTTGTCAGTCATAGTCCGTATTAGTATGTCCATTGTCAGCATTTACATATACTTACATTTTTAATCTTAATTCCTATTTCTATGTACAATATATACAAGACCTCTGTCAATCCAGGCTCAGTACAGCAGATTACGCCCTATTTCTAGTAGTATTCGCTACCACGGCAGTCTAGTCACTTGAACGGTAGTATGCCTGACCGCCGCCAAGTATAAGTCTCTTATACTTTCTGTGGCGGGCTTCGCGTTGTCCGATGTTGCGAACATTCTCATTATCATGATTTTGTATGACTCCTGCTTGTTGCCTGCATAATTTTCTTATCTAATCATATACGTATATAGAATTTTGAATGCCGTGTGCAATTCGCGGACCGGTGTGCGCCTTGGAAAATTGCCAATGGTGCGGAGAACCTTGTTTTGCAGGCGCTGCAAATTCCCAGGCGGGACTAGCATAAGTCATTACGGATCTAATAAGAGCTTTATGGAGGGTCAGTTTAATGTTAGCGCTCAATCGCTCACTTTTAAGTAGGAAATATACTCTAATGAATGTTCTGAAGGCCTTGGCTTCGATCATTTCTATGTGTAATCTCCATGTCACTTTCTTATCGAAGATTACACCTAGATATTTTGCACTAACTCACTCCTTAGTCAAAGTCAAAGTCAAAGTCACATTGCGACTGACGGTCAGTCAGTCAGTAAGTCTTGGTGTCGAGCCCCATCTGGGGCTCATGACCAGATATTAATTTTACCGTTTGACAGTTACGGTTTTATTTTCGTGGGGCGCCCTCTCTGACGAGAGGACGGGTCTGTCTTGTGCATATGCTGCTGGCCATTGCCAGAGCGATCTTTCTCGGATCGGAGTCCCTTGGGACTCGCGACCATATTTTACTCTCTCAGATATGAGGCTTCCCTTTTCGTCGCCTCCTACGACTCGCAGGGTCACGGTGGAGGTATTCGACCCCGCCTCCACACGGGGGTCACTCCTTAGTCAGTCAGAGTCAGAGTCACGTTACCACTGACGGTCAGTCAGTCTGTCTGTCTTGGTGTCGAGCCCCAGCTGGGGCTCATGACCAGATATTTCTTTTGTATGAAAGTTACTGTCCTGTCCATGTGTAGCGCCCTCTCTGACGAGAGGTCGGGTCTGTCATTTGTTAGTCAGTCTGTAGTAATTTGTCCATTGTCTGTATTTACACATATTTGCAATACATACTTATATAAATGTACGGTCACTCCTTAGGCATTCCAGTCTCTGTTATAAACCCTCAGTCGGACAGCGGAAAACTCAGCTTGCTTCACTATTGCGTGACTCCGTGTTTACAGAGGCGTTGGTTGGCAACGCTGTCGAGAGTTGTTTATTGTTGCGTAGCAACCATCGCGCTTCGGCTCGGCTCGGCTCCGCTCGGATCGGCACGTCAAAGTACTTTACGCCAACCTGTTCGAAAGTGTCGAAAATTTAATATATACGACACGGACAGGAAACATTTAAATTATTTTTTTTTTAATTTCGGGTGTTAGTTAACTTTTATACGCGTATACTGAAATGTGAAATTTGCTATATTATTTCTTATGGTGGACGTGTTGGTGATAAATAAGGGCAAAATATTTTCTCATTCAAGAATACACTAACACATATATTAGGCAGCGCCATAGCTCAAGCGGTTAGTCGCTGGCTTCCCACCTCGGCGGCCCAGGTTCGATCCCGGGTCTAATCAAATGGGATTTGTAGTGGTCAAAGTGGCGCCGGGGCAGGTTTCCTCCTAGTACTTCGATTTTCCTTGCCAATCTTCCACCAATTGCTCCACAATCACCCTCACCTATCATCTGGGGCTGGTACAATAGGCCAGAAGTGGCCGCAGTACAAGGGACTTAGTCCTACCCCACTACCAATAAAAGAAAACACATATACTATCCTTAGGAAGCATTTAAAGAGATAATATTGAATTGTAAGAAAATATTGTAATGCATTTGCTAAAAACATTGCTAGGCAACAGCTCAATAAACACACCGCGATAGGGGCAACCAACAATAGGACGAATCTTATAGCTCCTTGCTTGGCAGCAGTCAGCGCAACAATGAACTCGCTCGGTAGCAATCACGTTACTTGTGTTTTCTGTGTGGTCCGTGAGAAGCCTATATAACAAGGGTTTGTTGTGCTTTAGTACAGCAGTTGAGAGTGAAAGGAGGAGAATGGAACATGACAGGAGCACAGACTGATGAGGAAATAACGTGATTTGAAATGCTAGTTAATGTGCTGAGATCCGTTGCCAGGAGACAACTAGTGAAGACGGTGAATCCTAGTGCGTATGCAACGGTGAACTGAAAGTGTGCAGAATAGCGATAGCGTTATAATTGAGTGATTAAGAGAACTAGTAACAGAAGTGCCAATAAATCCAATCATCCGATTTCTAACACATTATTTTCGTCACGCGTACCCCCCTACACATGACAGTAACAATGTTATAACGATTTTTGTGGGATAGAAGTATGTAAATTTATTTTTAAGTGGCGCCACCGTGCCTTGACGGCTTGGGAATGCCCAGAGCAGTATCAGTTGTGAGGTGTTCTCTCGTGAGTCAGGTTGAACACCGGCCAGTCTGCTCATGGCAAGCCGACGTGAATTATCGGAGTTTGAACGGGGCATGATAGTGGGTGTCAGGCGGATGGGACATTCCATTTCCGAAGTTGTGCCGTCATTCAACATTCCTCGATCCACGGTGTCACGTGTGTACCGGGAATACCTTGTGGAAGGCATTTCCACCCACCGTGGACAGCGCAGTGGCCCACCACGTTGCTTAATGATCGTGACCAGCGGCGTCTAGCTAGAAGTGTCCGTGGTAACAGACAAGCGACACTAGCTGAAATCACATCCACATTCAATGCAGGAGGTACCAGACGCCTATCCAGCAGGTCAGTGCAGCGTTCTTTAGCTTCCATGGGATATGGGAGCAGAAGACCGACCAGAGTGCCTCTGTTAACACCACGACACCGGGCACAGCGCCTCACCTGGGCTTGTGACGTCGCTAATTGGACCCTGGAGGATTGGCAACATGTGGCGTGGTCCCATGAGTCACGGTACCAGTTGTTTCGGGCGGATGATAGGGTTCGGGTGTGGCGCAGACCCCATGAGGCCATGGACCCCAGTTGTCAACAAGGTATCGTGCAGGCTGGTGTTGGTTCCATACTGGTGTGAGGTGTGTTCACGTGGTATGAGTTGGGTCCGCTCGTCCACTTAACACTTCATTGACCGGTGACCGCTACGTTACACTGCTTGGTGACCATTTGCAGTCCTTCATGGACTTCATGTACTCCCACAACGATGAGATATTCCAGCAGGACAACGCACTGTGTCATCAGGCAGGAGTTGTCCAGAATTGGTTCGAGGAGCATTCTGGAGAGTTCCGACGAATGGTGTGACCACTAAGTTCGCCCGAAATGAACCCAATCAAGTATTTATGGGACGTGGTGGAGAGGTCCATTCGCACCCAAAATCCTGCACCTACAAATACAAGGGAGCTGTGGGCGGCTATCCAGACGGCATGGCTCAACATCTCTCCAGAGGTCTTCCGTCCACTTGTGGAATCGATGCCACGTCGAGTTGCTGCACTTCGCAGGGCTAGAGGGAGTCCTACACAATACTACGTACCTATCCCATGAGTTTTGGCACTTCAGTGTATATTATGTTACATTAAAAATCCCCAACAATATTATATGCACAATACTAATTATGAAATACCTCGTTATGTAACTTCCTCAGTTCTCATTCATATTTCTTTGGCCCAGCTATTCTCTTCGACAATTTGTTTATAAAGATCCATAATATAAAAAGGTAAAAGTGGTCCTGTGTTTAATAACTAACCACTATGTCATGGAGACATATGTGTGTGGAGGTATAGCTCCACCATTCCTGACCGCGACACTAGATTTAAGTTAGTGGTGGGCTTCACGCCCTGGGCGCTGTACCGCCGAGGAAAGAGATCTCTGTAGCTATTGAATAGGAGTCTGAAAGGGTCTCAGAGATGGTCTGGACGCTGTGAAATAAGGAAAAGATTCTTGCCCCTACAGGGAATCGAACACCGGCCGTTCAGCCCCTAGCCCGTCCCTATACCGACTGAGTTATCCGGACTACCAGACATTCGTAATCTACGCTGTTTATTTGTAGCGAGTTTTCTTACAAGTTTCGCGCACGTAAAAATAAATTGGTATACTTTCAAGTATAGTTAAATCTGCAGGATTTTAAATAGGATACGTACAAGGAATGAAAAGTTTTCTTAACCGAACGGAGACAGGCATTGACCGAATTACTCTGTTCCCAGTTTCGTCCTGAATGTAGTATGAATAACATTTGAACTAACATAGTATTGAATGATTTGTTTTGGTCTGTAAACCAATACATACGAGTATGCTTTCAGTAGCAACTGGTTTGGTTTGCCTTGACTTCTCACAGTGACAAACGACCCTCCTGATGCTCCTGTAAATACGATTCCAGGTGTGATGCGTGGGGGACTGGACTGGTAATACTAGCACGTAGCTGCCAGGCTTTCGGTGCAATGAATTATGGGAAGTGGAGTCACCTGGAAGCCACTCTATACGTTACTTGCAGTGGACACGAACCTCTGCAATAATTTAGCGCCGTAATTAGACGGTCGCTTGCTCTAGACAGAAACTTTGTTCTTCTGCTAAGCGAAAGTTATTGCTGACTTTCTTAATTCAGCGACAATGGAAGCAAATGATGATTGCTATTAGCAACAGAAAATACAGGGTTATTCATATGTCCGTGAAACATTTTAAAAATTCAGAACAAATGAACTATGCATCAGATCATATGTGGGTTACTTCAAAAGTCTTGGCAACATAATTTTTCAGAAATTTTTAAAGCTCCGACCAGAATTTTCAAATTTGCTGCTGAGAGACAGCAACGTCTGATTTCTAATGATGCCGCTAGATGATGCGGAAGTCCAAAAGCAAGTGACGACTTGCAACGTAGTGGACGCCCTGTGTCCGTTCGTACCGATGTTTCTCGTGCCGTGGTCTTCCAGTGCATGGAGGAAGATAGGCGCTGGTCTTTGAAGGAGTTAAAGAGATATACAGGGATTGACCAGGCAACTGTGCATCGAATTTTACGAAACTCACATTGAATTTCTTATTTCTTTATCACAATTGAATTTTTCCGAGGATTAAAGAATGAAAAAAAAACAGTCATTCTATAATGTGCAAGTTTTCTTGCTTACTATACCTACGCCCCTTCACATCTACCTGATCTGACTAAGCCAATCGGAGGGGTATATCATATCCTTTCATAAGTATATTTTGAACTTTCTTCACTATAACGTGTTTGCCCCAGAAAATAGTTGCCATGACTTTTGAAGTAATTCTTACGCCGATAGAGAATGAATGTCTCCAAATTTCTTTTAAGCTGCCATTGCCTGCTAATCTCAGGATCTTCGTAACCGTCACCGCTGCTGGGGCTCTGGTTAACCGTGATATGCTGACGCGGGTGTGGGACGAAATGGATTATCGCGTAGTTGTCTGCCGTATCAGCAAAGGTTCACATATTGAGCATTTGTGAACCATGTAAAGAAAACTTTATGAGTTGATCTCTATTTCAGTATAAAAAAAATTGGTATCCATTGCATAGTTTATTTATTGTAAATTTTCAAAATGTTTCACGGACTTTTGAATAACCCTGTAGAGTGTTGTGTTCTCCTCTTTCGTTTCCGGAGGTTTAGGATTCGAATATTGTGACTGAATTTCCTATCCTGGCCGTCCTTCTGCTCTCCAAGTAAACACAGAGATTAGATTATACGAAACTTGGCTCCCTCCCTTGCATTCCAATCTAAATAAATCACTCGCGATCAGCCTGTCATTAAATGCTATACAGGCCTGAATGACGCAACGGAAAATTTGTTAAATTAGAAAATGGTACCTACAAGAGGAGAGGTAATTATTTTCAGTCGTACATACGAGAAATATAACTTCAGAACATGGGTTGTAGTAAATATTATATTAATAATAATAGTAAAATTAATAATGAAGCTTAAGTCCAATGAATTTCAGGAAGCAGAGTCCTTCTTGAAAACCTAATAACCTACTCTAGAAATTCTTCTCCTTTTATAAATACCGTAACATCACAGATCGTAAGCTCATCTGCCCCATTCAGTTATAATCCAGCCTGGTTTTTCGGGCCCTTCTTAATGCTGTATTCTGTAGCAACACTGTAAAGCAACTCCTTACGTAGGACTTGAGGTTCTAACAACAACTTCTTGTTTGACAATTCTGGATATGGAACGTTTGGGATAAAAGTCTTTATATTTGTCCTTTGTACACGGACATTAAAAATGTTTCTCTTAACCACATTTTCCTGGCATACCGAATTTAATGAGAATGATGTAAGGTGCTTATCTCATAATTTTTGTAGTTTACTGATTAATACTATATATTTCCCACTTCCCTTTTTATATATTATCTGATAGTTGCAGAATGACAGTAGTCGAAATACATAGTGTTTGTACTAAATAACTTGTATATGTATTGACTTAAACTCGAGAAAAGAAAAAGTTGGATAGAACTTTGTGTGAAGTTGATAAGAGTAAGTCAAACGGCATTAGAATCCAAACGGTATAATTCAGGTCTGTGATCCGCATTTGAAACAGCTCTACTTATTATACGCATCTGGCAAAATAAAGGGGTATACTCTGTGCATGAAGAATTGGTAGAGACGATAGTATGAAGTTTAGAAACGTTCGTTAAATAAACTAACATGTTTAGCAAATAATTTGATCATGCAGAATTAAAATAGTCGCAAAATTTTATGCAGGTTTTTAGCTACCGCCATTTCATTCCAGTAAGTACAGACGGCTCAATGTCTAGCCGGAAGTACAGACGGCTCAATGTCTAGCCGGAAGTACACGAGAGCCTCTGGAATATCAACTTACTGATTACATCTTGCATGAGAGTTAAGTCAACATTCTGGTTATTTAAGATTTGAGGCTTTCACGGCGGACTATGAAGAAAGCAGTCTTCTGGGATTTGGCACCGTGTATATGTGGTGTTAACTGACGTTTCGGAGGAACTGGTCTGCTTATACCGGTTCTCACGATCTCTTCGCTTGTGGATTTCTTATATTTTTCCTTCTATCCTGAAGATGGAGGCGATACGTTCCTCCGAAACGTCGGTTAACACCATATATACACGGTGCAAAATCCCAGAAGACTGCTTTCTTCATTCTGGTTATTTCTTTGCAACTTCCACTCGTTCCCAAGTTCTGTTGTTTCCCCTTCTTATTGACGACAAAATGGCGAGTGTAATGGACTCTCATACACGTACAAGACATCCCCTCTCACCTCTTCCCCTCCAATCAGGATCAGGGATGTGGCTTCTATTTCTTTATCTTTAATCGAAAATCCTTCTTTGTTTCATAATCCGTCCCTTGCGGGCCTGTCTCTCTGTCCCTTGTTGGTCAGCAGCGAATAAGTAGAGGGAGAAAGAGGAACGTGCCCACTTGCTGACATGCTGACTTCTGTCGCTTTATCTACTCCAGGGCTTTTCAACCTTTCTGACTGTGCGGCCCATTTTTTTTTTCCAAAAGACTAGCTTGTACGTCTCAGTGACATAAACAAAAGCCGATTAAGCTGTGTCCTGTTGCCAACTTTTTTCGCAGTGGAGAATTTGTCATTTACTTTGTGACGAAAAATAATATAAATGAAACAGGTTCTTGTTCTGAATAGGACTGACTTTTCAGACATAGTTTTGTATAATATATTTAGAATTACTGTAATTATTGACCTTAACTTGTCACTACCAATTTTGCGGTTCACGATCCACAGCTTTAGAACCGCTAGATTACTAAACCATTGCTTCTCGTCCAAGGCTAACATTAATAAAGAGATAAGTAAGAGTTTCTGGGAAGAAATAATATTCTTCTTTCTTTCGATAATACGACACGGACAGCATAGAAAACGACTCCAACAATTCTTTGCCGAGGGAACGTTTGTACTGGGTTGTTACATAGCAGCGATAGGGGATTCACAGACGGACAGACACATGCGTCGAATAATTATTATATTGCATGTGCTTGTTGCCGCTGTAACGTGTTTACCGAGCCGTACCCTAACAACGAAATGTGAAATGAGCTGTACCGAGCCATTGCCTAGCAACGATAGAGGATACACATACAGACACACAGACTGATGGGAGGTATTTATGAAGTATGCCATTGAGACGGGATCAAGTGCCATGATATACATAATAAGTTTCATAATGTTTGGCTGAGTCATTGAAAAAGTAATTGAGGAGAGATTCACAGACACACAGACAGTATGGAAATAGCATAAGCCTACTTTAGAAAAGTAGGCTAAACCCAACCGCTGTTGTTATGGCGCGTTTTAAGCTTCGTACAAATTGTAGTGCTTCTGGCATGTGTTAAAATATATCACCATTTAACACCTTCAGTGTTGGATTCATGACTGAACAGTTCACGTCCTCCCTAATCGGTTTCTTGCTGCATATTAAAAACACTGAACCTTCTAGTCTCANGATACGTTCCTCCGAAACGTCGGATAAAACGAAGAATACACAGCTCCAAAACCCAGAAGATGACTTTCTTCTAGTCTCATATTTATAAAGCAACTATTTACGCCTCAGCGTTTTGTTTTCCACAGGTAACGGTGAAAAGGACTCTTAGATGGACATTGAAATGTACTGTTTTACGTGTTACAGCCAGTTGAATATAAAGCACAAAAATTCTATCGGCATTACAAAATGTATCTGGGGAACTATCTGAGCTATATTCAGACCACTAGTTCACAACGTAGCGAAGAGGGACTGGAATCTGATGCCGCAATTATTGCTCCGAGACATGGCACAGGGAAGGCGCAGTTCTTCCCCTTTCTTTCAAATTCCACCAGCTGTGCTGTTAAACCCCTTGAAAGTGTCGAGTTCTGCTGCCTCATTCTACAGTGATCGCTCGTTGAACAGTAATATAGCCAGAGAAAAAAAAATTACTTTTAGAGAATAAATTAAATATAAGGACGCGCCATAGCCCGAGCGGTTAGTCGCTGGCTTCCCATCGCGGCGGCCCGGGTTCGATCCCGGGTCTGGTCAAGTGGGATTTGTGGAGGAGAAAGTTGCGCTGGGGCAGGTTTTCTCCGAGTACTTCGGTTTCCCCTGCCAATCTTCATTCCACCAATTGCTCCACAATCACCCTCACATATCTGGGGCTGGTACAATAGGCCAGAAGTGGCCGCAGTACAAGGGACTTAGTCACACCCCACTAGCAATAAAAAAATAAATATAGGCTGATACTACTGACTTACTTAATCCGTTCCTCTTATAACCTAGGGTGTCGAGGTTTTATTTTCATTTTGATAGATTCACAGACGTTAGGACTCCTTGGACAAGTGATTAGCTCGTCGTAAGGCATCTACCTGAACACAGCGCAACACAAAATACAGAATAAACACATGCCAAATATCCCTGCCTTATGTGGGATTCGAACTCATGATCTCGGCTACCAAGCGAACGAAGAGAGTTCATGCTCTAGACCGTTCAGCTACAGTGACCGGCAGCCTACGTTATAAAATTTAAAATACCGTATTTACGCATGTATAGGCCGCGTGCTTGTATAGGCCGCAGCACAATTTTCAGACAGAAATTATAGAAAAAATAATTTTCTTGGAATATTATTTCAGGAGTAGAACACCCTGTATTACTAATTATGACTATAATTTTTTTAAATGAAATGTGATTTCGAATATTTCGAATATAAGCCGCACCCCAGTTTTCCTCTTGAATTTTTGGCAAAAAATGTGCGGCCTATACATGCGTAAATACGGTATCTTCTTATTATGGTTCTTGGGATGATGATACAGTACTTATCACAATGAAGAATACAGGATATGAATCTTCACCACTATGGAAATCTCGTCGCATTTTAAAATCTGATACGCATAATAATTCGGAATAAGAAATTGGACAACACAAATTAAAAGATAAAAGATAAAGTTGTCCCTCTGTTTAAGTAATTAATCACAACATTATTTAGACGTATAGGGGGAGTGGAGTCATAACTCCATCATTATTTATCTCAACACTAGATTGCCATGAGTGATCAGTTTCGCGCTCCGGCAGGTTTACCCCCGGTACCCATTGGATAGGAGACTGAGTGGGCCCCAGAGCCGTTCTGGACGCTGTGGAGTGCAAAAAAGTCTCTTTCCTCTGCTGGGAATCGAACCCGGTTGAGCTATCCCGGTTGCACCTCATCAACTACGAGTGTGTATACTGTAAGACATTTCATGAAGAGCTGGAGAATGTTGAAAAGATGATGGCCCTTAGTACAGTTCTTCATACAAGAACTTCAGTTTCCAGATTCATTACTGCTCTAATGCTGTGATTTGTCAGCATTTGTAATGTAAAACGCCTGTGACACTTCCAGTCTCCGTACTTTTAAACAGAAATCCCTCTTGGGTCTCGCAAGAACAGTCGCATAAACAAAATGTTTAAGTGACTACGCTTTGCGTTTGCATATATGAAAGGGGTTGTTGGATGGGAATAAATTACCTTATTAGTCGTCCCACCCTCACTACATAAATATCTCAGCATTTGCTCTCAAAGTGCAGATAGGAAAGAGCTGAAGTAGATTACTCCTCGTGACCATACAATAGGAGCAAGCTTAATGTGTAGGGTCAAAGTAGGGTGCAGTGTCTGTTCATTATGTATGAGTGTGGACCTAGTTGTTGGTTACCAGATGCGCACTATCCATGTACTGGCTGGATTCTTAACTGTTTCTATGCTAAACACGAGATATATCGTTTAACCCAACTGGTTCTTCCGGTTTTGTTTTTACCGAGCAGATCCTCTTAAGCGGTAACGCTTCTGAACTATACCGTGGAAGTGCCCGGTTCGATTCTCTACCGGGGCACCGACTATCCTATTATTTTTTATTGCTTGTGTGGTGGGACTAAGTCCCTTCTACTGCGGCCACTTCTGGCCTATAGTACCAGCCCCAGATGATAGGTGAGGGTAATTGTGGAGCAATTGGTGGAATGAAGATTGGCAGGGGAAAACGAAGTACTCGGAGAAAACCTGCCCCATCGTCACTTTGTCCACCACAAATCCCACTTGACCAGACCCGGGATCGAACCCAGGCCTCCGCGGTGGGAAGCCAGCGACTAACCGCTTGAGCTATGGCGCGGCCTTACCTACTATCCTAACTGAGGCTCTTCCTGATTCTCCTCGCTTGTCGAGTTAGCATAAATTGGGCGACAACAGCGTCCTTTGATATCCTTTCCAGTTCATTACTCACCTTCATGGACACACTACAACGTCTGAGTTGCTGGCAGCGTCCTTAAATGAATTACTACTGCTACTACTACTACTACCGTACATACTGCTACTACTACTACTACTGCTGCTGCTGCTGTTACTGCTGCTACAACTACTACTACTAATACTGCTGCTACATCTACTACTACTACTGCTGCTGCTGTGACTACACTACAACTACTACTGCTACTACTACTACTACTACTACTGCTGTGCTACTACTGCTGCTGCTGCTACATTTAGTACTACTACTGCTACTGTGACTACTACTGCCACTACTACTAGTACTACCACTGTACCTACTATTATGACTACTACTGCTGCTACTACTACTACTGCAACAGAAATTACTACTACAACTACTACTACTACCGAGAACGCATCTGTATAACTGTCTCGCTCTGTGCTTGGACCGTATGACTGCAAGTTCGGCTCTTCAACGCTGTGCTAATCCAAATATTATATTCTTTTTTCTTTCTTATCTGGGTTCATATGTACTTAATATCAAAGAATACAGCCTGAATCACTTACCTAAGATTGACTGCCTTGTCCCGAGAAGGATATACGTAGTACATGAAAGATATTTCTCTTTTGAAGCTTTGTGGTCCATGGGCCTTGGTTTAGGATTGTTACGTTAAGGTGGAGTTTGCACTGTAGACGAAGGAGAAAAAAAAAGTTCATTTTTGTAAGACTCGGAGTCCTCTCTATTTAAGACGAAAGATCCATAAACAAGGAGAGAAATACGCAATGTTCCACAAGAAGCAACATTCTGATCTGAGATAAATTTTAGCGACAGAAGAAAGAGGAATGAAAGGGGTAAAAACACATAATTATTTTGATTTCTAATTAAATTCAAGGTAAACAAGAAACAATGGCATCACATATTGTTTTATGCTACGTACTATGTTACAAGCCGGAAGGTCGCGGGTTCAAGTCCCGATGAGGTAACTGGATTTTTTTAATTTACCTAATCCCTCCGTCTGCACTATGGCCCTGGGGTCGACTCGTCCTCTAACAGAAACGAGTACCAGGAATTAATTAAATAATTTTCTTGGGGATTAAAGCGTGGCCGGAGCGTAAGGCTGACAACTTTATCGCCATCTTTGAGCTGATTGTCAATATAATGTGGGAGCCTCAACGTCTCAAAACCCGATGGGCCTCCAGGGCCTGTTACAGTGATAGCTTTACTTTTTTTCTTTACTACTTAACTCCTCATGGTATTGAGTCTTGTAATGATTTAGTAGCTTATGCATCACTCTATGCATTAAGCTGTAGAATTGGGCTCCTTAGCAGTGAAATGTTTGTGGACATACATCGCTTTTCGATTGACTCCCTGCGTGGTCTCATAATAACCAGCAGAAGAACAGGACTCAAGAGAACTAGGGAGGCAGAGGGATCTTTATTTAAACCTATTACATCCCCCTGGGGAGAGGGCTCTTCAGAACAAGGTAATGCATGTTCTTCAAGATTCGTAAAATTCTTGAAACCTATTGATTATCTGAGCGACTAGTAGCTTCTGAAGAACGACTGCGCGCCATGCAGTTACATTGCTCCTTGCTATAATAATGATTACGAAATACAGTATTACTTTTCTCCTGTTAATTTCAATACCATTATTTCACGTTTTCGAAGTTTTTAATTTTAAGAAAGACAGACGTTCGTATTTCAGTCTTCACATATAGGATGTATTTTGTATGCAGACATCTGCCTACTGTGTGGTGGGCATAACCGAGTAATTGAAATGTAAATAATGTAAATTTGGGGTACATCACGAATTGCAAATTTGTGCATCTCGATGCGGCTGTCAGTGACACCAAAGGATGAGAGGATTCCGATTAAGCAAATTAATAAAACGTAAAGAATCAATGAAAATTGAGGGGCTTTTCAGTCATGTTGTAGTTAAAAAATCATGGAAATAAATTTTCGCCACGAAATATTAGGGCCTTACATTAATCGAAGACCTTATCATTTCATCTCATAAGTTCGTAATAGATAAGAGGCACAGATAAGAGTAGACTTCACTAGCATGCAGTCATACAATTTTCATGAAAATTCTTTTATTTTAAAGTAAAAAATATAGCATTATAATATTTTATTTTAGCATCCTGTTGCATCGAAATATCACATGTAGTGGCTTATTATAATGCAAAAATATCAATATAAATTTAAATGTCATTAATCCACATATAATCCACTAAAATATTTGTTAAAATGATTAATATTTTTTTATTTATTACTTAAATAGCAATCAGAATTACAGTATACTATAAGCTATTGTGATAACATTGGGCTCATAAGCCCGCCTATGACAGGATGAGGATCCTTCCACCGAAGGAGCCTCTGTTTTTCACTTGAGGTCAACTGGAAGACGACTTTTCAATCATCTGAAANATGTGCACCCCACTCCCTTCATCAGGAATGAAGCATTGAATGTGTTTCCTTTTCTTTTGAAAGAAAGAGAGATTTAGCAGAGTTCTGCTTGCTGCCTGTTTCCTTCTGGTCTCTTCCCCAACTTCCTCTTCGACGCCGTAAACTAAGGCTACATGTTCCTCCGAAACGTCGGCTGGCTTCAAGCGGATTATATAGCCGTATATTCCTTTATATTGTTTACATATTTCCATACTTTATTTCGGTATGTATAATTTTGTACGGGTAGAAATTTGTTCAAGGGCCGACTATCTACAAGTTTGAGTTCAAACCACTCCAGATCCTTCCAACTTTGTAGCTAGTTTTCCTCAGTACAGCAGCGGTATAAGTCCTTTGTGTCTTGTGTTCTTCGAGTGAAGTAACGGGCTGCATATTCAGCAAATAGGTTTAATACATAGTTACCGGAACAAGTCTTGAGTCTTCTTGTGTCTCTACAAAACAGAAGCGGGTTTGACAAACGGATGGAATTTCGTGAACTGCTTAACTCAGCGGTTCTCAGCATTTCTGATTCACGATGGACTGAAGAGTACTATAGGGTTGATATTCAACCCCTAATTATTATAAGGTGAGAATAAGGGGCTGCTGTACAAGTAGAACTAAACAAGTTTATTTGCCAAAAGAAAGTATAATTTTTATGCCATAAGAGAATCGAATAAAATCACTAACACTGAACATGTGCAACTACAATTTCTGGAGTCAGGAGTCAGGAGTCAGGAGTATGGAGTGCGTTTTCAGAGAACCTTGAGTCAGTAGCACTGTTCACTACTCAACTCCGGGATGGGGCGACGACCCGCATAACTCTGTCACCTTCCTCGCTACTCGGCAGGTCACGCCACTGAATGCTTCATGAAGGATAGGAGAACAAGAACAGAATGGCGCCTGAAGGTTCAATACAAAGTGTTTGTTTGACGACTCGAAAAAGAATACAATATTTTAAAGAAGTAATTTTTAGTCTAATTTCCCTGTTAAAAAAACATTGAATTGAATTGAATAATTACGTTCTCTAATATATGTTTTTAATTCGCTCAGTGGGGAGTGGAGTCCAACTGGGTCCACTCGCCACGGCGGCCACTGAATGGCCTATTGTACCTGCCCCGGGTGATTATGATGATAGAGAATTTGGTTGAATGAAGATTGGCAGGGGAAATCGAAGTACTCTGAGAAAACCCGCCCCAGCGCCACTTTGTCCACCACAAATTCCACTTTACCAGACCCTGGATCGAACCCCGACCGCCGCGGTGGGAAGCCAGCGACTAACCGCTTGAGCTATAGCGCGGTCGTATAACGATCTAAGTAAGAGAATAAGGGATGCTTCTGTGCAGTGTAATGTCTGTGTTGTTGAACAGCTCTGTAAACTACGGTGAAGCCTGTGTAGTTCTAAATGCCTACCGCTGATAATCTCTCTCTCTGCAAAATGTTAGTGACACGTAAGAATGAACGAATAACGGGTGCAACATCCATTATGGCGTTCTGTTAAATTTTCAAGCTGAAAAGATGGAGGCGAATAACCAATACATGAAATGTAGGTCCCTTAGCTTCTAGTCTTGCGCAGACTTTGACAAGGCCATTATTGGGAAATGGGTTCCTTCAGACACAAGTACTTCTGTACCAAGGCTGACGGCTAAATAAAGACCCAAGAGAGAAATATAATATAATTCACTCCCTCATGGACTTCAAACCCTCTCGAGAAGCTGCCAATTGTGCAGCTACTCACGAACTTCCCAGCATTTTATGGAACCCCAAGTTCATTACAGTGTTCACAAGATCCCTAATATAATAATATTACTTACTTATAGAGCTGAGCCCTTCTTGAGGAGAGGCCAAATCTGCATCTACTCAAGAATTTCCCAGCATTTTATGGAATACGAAGGTTCATTACCGTGTTCACAAGAGCCTTCCACTGGTCCCTATCCTGAGCCAGATCAATCGAATCCATACCATCCCATCCTATCTCTCTAGATCCATTTTAATATTGTCCACTTACCTACGCCTTGGTCTTCTCAGTGGTCTCTTCCCTTCTGGCTTTCCCAACGGTATCCTATATGCATTACTCTTCTCCCCCATTCGTGCTGCATGCCCCGCCAACCTCATCCTCTTTGACTTGATCATTCTAATTATACTTGGAGAAGAGTACAAGTTATGAAGCTCCTCATTATGCAGTTTTCTTCAACCTCCTGTCACTTCATACATCTTGGGTCCAAATATTCTCCTCAACACCCTGTTCTCAAACACCCGCAGTCTATGTTCCTCCCTTAATGTCAGAGACCAAGTTTCACAAGCATACAGAACCACAGGTAATATTATGGTTTTGTGTATTCTAATTTTTAATACAGAATATCATAATGTTAGGTTGCTTAAATAAGGGGCAATACCATGGGCCACTCATGTATTAAGAATGGAAGAAATTAGAAATTCACGTAAAATATAGGCAATTCATATTTTTTGGGAATAATTTGTTTGTGAGATGCGGCAGTAAATGGGATATTTTTCAAAATATGTGTTACCTAAATACCATACGACGCTTTAGTCTGGATTCAGGATAGAGCTCAATATCAGGCATTTATGGAAACTCAGATCAATCACTGATTTCCTGAACATGAATGGGTATCTCCAACAGCTCAGTAGGTTTCCACAGCAAACAGCGCACCATGTAGTAAAATAAAAGTGAAAGTAAAAATATCCATGTAAAGGCCGTGGAGGCCCATAGGGTTGTGAGATGTTGAGGTTCCCACATTAGCTAGACAATCGGCTCACAGATGGCGGTGAGGTTGTCAGCCTTACGCATCGGCCGCCCTTTCTCCCAGGAATATTCCTGGTACTCATTTCTGTTAGAGGCTGAGTCGACCTCAGGGCCATAGTGCGGCAGGAAGGATTAGGTAAATTAGAAAAACCCACCTCATCGGGATTCGATCCCGCGACCTTCTGGTTTGTAGCATACTGTCTCAACCAACTACTTTACCGCTTGCCCCATGTAGTCAGTAATATATCTGTAAAAATACTCTGAGAAAGTCCCAAGCATGTGGTGATTTAAATTTCTTCTTAGTTTTGCTATGGGTTCCATTACGAACTGTAATTGCCTCTCGAAGTCCTTGAAATGTGTTGCGGTGTCAAGGTATGAAGTTAGGAGCGAGTATTCTTGACCCAATCCTGCCTACGCTTTGTCATGACGTCCTTGTGTGTCGGTATTAAATTCAAGTTCCAGCAAATCTACATATGCTGCATGCAGAATATACTTGAGTCGGGTCTCGAAATCGGACCACGATGGTTATGTGCGCGCAGCCACAGGACTACTCTACTGGGGAACAATGCAGCACTCGCTTGCTGGAGGTTACCTTTTCGAATACCGGGCTGGGAATCAGGTGTGCTGACAGCGTTTTCATGCTTGTCCTCAGCGCCCATCATGGGAAACCTTTCCGATAGGGAGTGGCTGCTTTATCATCCATTGCTCCCTATACATCATTTGCAATTACGCCACTTCTTTCAACTCTACGTTAAGCACAACAGTAGACACGATGTCGAATCATATTGAATTATTTTAAAACGTGGGATAATTTGGTGGGTGATGTGTTGAGTAACACACTGGACTTATATTTTACCGCCTCTGTAGTCTAGTGGTCAAAGTTCTTGTGTATAGATCCAGATATCCGGGTTCGATTCCCGGCTCTACCAGATCTGAGAAGTAGTAGGTCTGGAACGGGGTCCACTCAGCCTCGTGAGGATAACTTAGGAGGTATTTCAAGGAAATAACGACTGCGGTCTAGAAGCCCGAAATTAACGGCCGTGGAAATTCGTTGCGCTGTCCACGCGACACGCTCTATCCGCCAAATTTGGCACTAACTTCGCAGACAAGCGGCGGTCTTTCGGTCGGTATATTTCTCTTGAGGACTAAAACCATGGAGTTTTTGTAGATACTTTCAGTGATTTTATAAATATGTGCTATACACCTTTATTTAATTTAAGCATAACTTCTATGTAAAATCTGAAAGAGTGAGATAATTTGGAAAATCTATTTGCATTTGAGAGTTACTATTAAACTTAACCTTAGAAAAAATATGGGTTCAAATATTAATTAGACTCTACTGACTCACATTCTAAAGGACGGATTTTGTATTAGGAAACCATCCTTCGGTTTTCATGAAAGTAGATCCAGTGAACATTCAACTTTTAAATGCAATGGTTACGGTCGTATAAAGGAGAAGGAACATATGTTGAGGAAAATTGTGTAAAATTTCAATTTCGCAGCGAAGTTCTTCCTTTGGTAGAAGACACTCGAGTGGATGAAAGCAATAATAAAGCACGTGAATCAATCTTGCAGTAATGTGAACACTCCCTTCTTACGGTCCCCACATCCCGCGTATGGCAACGTTTCTCCAGTGACGTCACAACCCAGCCGTTTAGCGCCACACCTGCTCCATCACAGGGGTTAGAGGTCCCTGAGGGATGAAGAGATATGTTTGTCGAGGAGAGAGGACTGGTCATACAGACTTTCGGAAGTGAAGGCTTTTAAGTGACGAAAGTTATACTGCTTAGTAGTCTTGAACAAGTGCACGCGGGGGAGTTTGCTTTCTTATTATTATTTATTTTAACTGCAAATGGGTTTCTACCCGGTGGCAGTGGTACTACAATAAGATACAACACACTTGAATGAATACAATAAATTAAAATTCTGATTCTTAATTTAATATAATATTATCTTTACCAGCGCAGACTTTAGCGTGTCGGGTGTGCATCAAACTGGTGGAATGGAAATTTTTCGTCACTATTTAGTAGTTATTTCTTCATATGTGGGGCCTTCAGATGTACTAATCCCCCACCTAGAGAGGTCTGCTGCTAAGCTGAGAATTGCTGAAACTGTTAGTCGCTGGCTTCCCACAGCGGCGGCCCGAGTTCGATCCCGGGTCTGGTCAAGTGAGATTTGTGGTGGACAAAGTGGCGCTGTGTGGGGTTGTCTCCAAGTACTTCTGTTTCCCTTGCCAATCTTCATTCCACCAAATTATCCATCATCATAATCAGCCGGGGCAGGTACAATAGGCCAATCAGTGGCCGCCGTGCCGAGTGAACCTAGCTGGACCCCACCCCTCACTAAGCGAGTTTAAAAAGAAAAGCTGAAAATTCGTCGTTTCAGAGTTCAGTGCATAGGGAAAAATAAAAAGCGTGTAATCCGCAATACGAAAAAATTTTCAGTATACTGATTTGTGATAACGAAAATCGCAGTTGATAAAACAAACTATAAGCATGCCTAGCTGGACCGAATTTATATGACAGGCTTCTTGATTTCTAATCCTCAGCTACTCACTAGACAGGTGATTTGAAATGCGAAAGATATGCTTAATACTTCATATACAGCCTCGCTTATTAATATTATTCCCTCCAGTAAAGATCTTCGTTTAAAATAATAAAATTGGAACATCCTACCTGGAAGAATTACCTGCCTGTCCATATTTTGCATGTTTGAATTTCAGTGGATTTAAATTAAATTACTTATTGGTGATTACAATACACGTTGTTGCGTTGATTTAATTTTAGTTTGTATGTTTGGAAAAGTGGGCCCGCGGTAGCGTAGTTGGTTGAGGCACTATGCTACAAGCCGGAAGGTCGCGGGTTCAAGTCCCGATGAGGTGATTGGATTTTTTCAATTGACCTAATCCTTACTGCTGCACTATGGGCCTGGGGTCGACTCAGCCTCTAACAGAAATGAACACCAGGAATCTACCTGGGGGCTAAAGGGCGGCCGGCGCATAAGGCTGACAAACTTACCGCCATGTGTGAGCCGATCGTCTAGATAATGTGGGACCCTCAATGTCTCACAACCCTATGGGCCTTCATGGCCTGTTACAGGGATAGCGTTACTTTTTTACTTTATTTTATCTTTCGAGATGTGTCCGTGTTTACGTTCTATGTGTAAAGCTGATATACTCATAACTAGTCAAGGAAGTTCCGCCTTGTGTGTAAACCTCAAGTTCGTTTCCTCGATGACAAGACGCAATGGAGTCAATTGAATTCAGTGAACACAATCACACTCTGTTTCACTAGGTGCATTTTGATATCCCCCCCTTTCTCTCGCGCCCAGTTATCTCCCTGCACATCACCCGAGCAAAATTTTATGAGCTTTCTCATCTCCGTGACTAACCCATCTCATCCAAATCGACTCATAGCCTCAATAACATAAAAGATGATGAAGAGTCTCATTGTCTCATTTTATCAGTTCTCTTGTTGCAGGCTTCCTCACGTCCTAGCATACTCCGTAGTACACGCTGCTCTCCGTCTGTGCTCTTCTCTTATGGTGTGAAATTAGGTTTCGCACCCATGTAAAGCACCAGCAAGTATTATGCTTTTGTATATGTCAAAGCTGAGGAGAATATTTGGACGGAAGAGGGATGAAGTGACAGGAGGTTGGGGAAAACTGCATAATGAGGAGCTTCAAACGTTATGGCGTGAAGGGGGCGTGGAGGATTTTCTCCACCTCTTCCGCCATCCATGTCGTTGAGCCCTTGGGGAATGGCCAGTTGCAAGGCTAAGCGCTTGGTAATTGTCTCGTTAGCTACATCTTAGCTGTGAGTTCACAGTATCGCTACCCTGGGAGGTACGGGAGATCGGGGAAACAGAGGGTGTGACTGTGGGGTGTCATTAACACACGCATCCCCCTTACTTGGTCTACTTTCGTCTACTAATATATACACTTATATACATTTCACTTTCGTAGCCGACAGTGGCCGGTTACGTACACATTGTAATTTGGATATACACATACTTGGGTTCACCATCCTAACTCTCGAGGTTCCTACGTTCCTACTCAGGTCCTAATCTCTCTGCCCTAACCGTGTAACATGGCACTTTAATAATATCACACTTTATATATCCATGAGTGTTATGAACAGTTCCACTTACTTGGTGTAGGAAGCTGATGGTATCCCCTGACTTGGTCTGGCACGACCATGGCTCTGGCCCTCTTGGCCTCTGGCTGGCTACTTACTTAACATTTGTACACTCAGATACATGGATAGATTGATCAAAAGATTGATCAAAAGGTTGATCAAAAAGATAGCTCCTCCAGTTGTGTCAGCTTCTTTATAACTTTTCCTCTGCTGACTCCTGTCTTTGGGGTAAGCTCCGCCCCTTAATTAGAGCGAATTCTCCCCCAGAGGTCCGTCCTGGTTGGTCATCTCGGTAGAGAGAGGGTTGCTTCTCCTCAGGCGGTCTCGCTGAGTCGGCTTTGTCCGCCTTGGCCGTCTGCCGTCTGTTCCGCGTGAATCAGAAGTCTAAGCAATGCGACAATTTTCTACTGACGTTACTACTTCCCCCATTCTACTACAAACATTAACCCTTCGCCTGACTTCTCTAACTGTGAACCGAAGATAACTTAATACCTAAAAGTTACAAAAATCCTTGCCGAAATTCTACGGCATTACACCATAACTTCTACTCTTCGCTAAATAATATCAAAATGATCAAATCAAAGAGGATGAGATGAACAGGGCATGTAGCACGAATGGGGAAGAAGAGGAAGGCAGATAGGATATTGGTGGAAAGCCAGAAGGGAAGAAACCACTGGGAAGATCAAGGCGTATGTGGGTGGACAATATTAAAATGAATCTTAGAGAGATAGGATGGGATGGGATGGATTGGATTGATCTGGATCAGGATAGAGACTAGTGGAGGGCTCTTATGAACACGGTGATGAACCTTCGTGTTCCATAAAATGCTGGTAAATTCTTGAGTAGCTGCAGATTTGGCTTCTCCTCAAGAAGGGCTCNATTATTAGAAGGGCTATAGAGCCATAGGTAAATTTAGTGTTTTAGGTAGGAAAGAGGGAGGCCAGAACATAGATTTCATGTTACATAAATGAAACTAATTTTCATATAAGAACAACACGTCATTCGTAGGGCTTATGTGTAATCTTGTTTCTTTTTTTCCATTGGCTGTTCCAGTGCATTCAGGGCCCTGGCCTCTTAGTCACTTCCATAATCATTTTTCACAGGCAGTAAGACTCCTTGGACGAGTGAGCAGTTCATTGCAAGGCCTCTACCCAAACACAGAACAACGCAAACTCAGAATAAACGCATACACACCAAACATACATGTCTTAAGTGGGATTCAAACCTACGATCTCAGCGTCCGAGCGGGGGAAGACAGTTCATGTCTTAGAACGCGCGGCTACCGTATAAACTACTAACACTAATAAAATTTAAAACCATCTTCTGGCTTGTAATAATATTATTATACGTAACGAGGATTTTAGTTTGATTATTTTTTTACTTAGTGCAGTATGCTTTTCAGACTGGCTTCTTCTCAAAATGTTTAATCGTCTTTCTATATTAATCATAAAATGTGATCCAGTGCTCCGGGCCAACAGTGTGTGATACATCTAGGCATTTACACTTCCATGGGCCTCATATTGGGGTTACATGCATTTGGGAGAGGCAGAAGACATTTTTGTGGGGGGTCTCGAAACTCGAAACGACGCAAGACTTGCCTCACAACACACATCATCTCACTTGTTGACTCTTTGAACTCACTTGAAGGCGGTTGTCAAACTGCTCATCAATTAATGATAATAAGTATTGATACTTGTCCAATAAATCAATGTGTCTGCTAAATGACACTGCGACTTGGAAGTAAACGCCAAAATGTACTTTAATTCAACATCGCTTGTAGCGTTGCTATTCTGTGAAGAGGTGTTAAATGCTTTCGCATGGTCAATTTTAAGGTAACGATGTTGTATCTACTGCAAACCGAATATTGGCGGCAAGTTTTAAGTGTCGATATAATAACGTACCTACCTACCTACCTACCACTCGGCGCTACATCCCTGGGTGAGCCTTGGCCTCCTCTACAACCAGTCCCCACAGCCAATGCGTGCTGCTATAGGAATGGACCCACGCATGATGACCCGAGGCTGGTTGTTAGGTTTCTGAACAAAATTCTTTCTACATGATGAGGTTGTTAGCCTCATGCCCAACTCCCAACCTAGAGGACCAGGTTATCTCTCTTACTCTGGACTCTACCCTTTGACCTTTCCAGCATAGGTGGCCTACCGCTAGTTAAACTACCGCCGGCATAGCTCTCCAGGTCACAGAGTTATGCAAGCCCCACCACCACGACACTGTGGAGACACCTTTGGAGGGAATATAATGACGCATGATCAAGCAAGTTATACTTGAAATTCTAGTTTCCACTCCAGGCGTATCCTTCATGGCTATCCTAGCCTATTACTTTGATACAGTGCCGCGCTCTTTCCGTCTTTAGGCAGTCACATGGCGAGGATAACGACTGGGTATTATCCTAGATGCTAAGCGATACACTGCGTGCGGGGGAGATACAATAACTAGCAGCGAAATTTCAGTTCCAACTCGGTACATCAGATATTGTCCCAAATATGACCCCCCGGATGGGCGTTTATGGCGTGGGCAATCGAGTAATCAGTATACGCCTGGCTCTCCCCTGCCAGCAGACTACGAAACTGTGACTATGAATTAGAGCAGGTGGACTGACGCATCATAATTCCTACAGTAATTCAAAGATATTCCTCTTTTTGAACCTAACCCGTTCCTTATACGAAATACAAATTTGTTTACGCACAAAAAAGTGACGATTATTGATGAAATTTAGTACTTTAAAATTTACTGTGAATGGTTTATGTTGGTATATTCGCATACTCCTCTGTTTGAACTTTCAAAACAAGCAAATCTGTAATTGAACTCTATCGAATCTCTCAATGAAACATCCTGTACAAAACTATTTATATTACAATAGGCTTATAAAAACTTAGAAATATAATTCGTCCTCTTTTTACCAGAGGCCGAGGCGTGAAGCTAACCACTCACCTCAAACTAGTGTCTAGTTGAAGAAAAATTGGATTTATACATCCACCCCTCCATATGTCTTCATGGCGTAGTGCTTAATTAGTTAAGCACGAGGACAACTTAACTTTTTACCTTTACTTCTTCCTTACCCTTCACCGATTAGCTCTTTGTCCTGTTCGAATAAAAGTAAAGTAAAGTAAAGTAAAATAAAGCCATCCTTATAACAGGCCGTGAAGGCCCATGGGGTTGTGAGACGCTGAGGGTCCCACATTTTCTAGACAATAGGCTCAAAGATTGCGGTAAGGTTGTCACCTTTACTCGCCGGCCGCGCTTTACTCCCCAGGAAAATTATTTAATTAATTTCTGGTACTCGTTTCTGTTAGAGGCTGAGTCGACCCCAGGGCCATAGATCGGCTGGAAGGATTAGGTCAATTGAAAAAAAAAAAATTACCTCATCGGGACTTGAACCCGCGACCTTCCGGTTTGTAGCATAGTGCCTCAACCAACTACGCTACCGCGTGCCGCCTCCCGTTCCAATTCACATGTAAATTAAATTAAACAATTAGGAAGAAAGAAAAGAGCATCGCATATCGGCTAAATGTAATGACATATGTAGAGGATTTATTGTATAATTGTATCCCCGACTTTCATTTATGTGACTGGAGTTTTACATTGGGAGCTGCGTTACGTGTGAAGGTACAGGCGAAGAGCTATGCTCTGCAGCTGCATAACTTGGCCTGCTCTCGATTGTTGCTCCTCCAGTCCGCGCTCTCTGTTACAGTACAGGAAAGAAGACACTGACTAATTACAGCTGTTGTCACGGCCCATAACAGCGTTGTACCCGAAATGAGGCAAACATATTCCAGCTTATGAATATCTCGTAGTTATGGCAACGCATAACTTCGGCTGATGCGTACCAAAAAGATTTGGCATAAGGCAGATAGAGTAGGTTTCACCCGAAGGCGGAGACAAAATCCAGTCTCCGAAACGTTAAGTTTTGAAAAATAAATAGGATGGTGTTTTAGATAAAGACAGGACGATCGATAATGTTCAAAAACATCATATTTTTACTAATGTACCATTGCCACAAACTTTTAGATCTTACTTAGATATAGGAACAATTTTTTTTCCAAAAATCACTGATATCATGCACACATATAAAAATATGCCTCTATTGTGTTCATTCACGAAAGAAAATAGTGGAAATGTATTCTTTTTTCACAGTTTCCACGCGCCTAGAACTCTTCACTAATAATCATAGAAACAGTAGATCACAGAAGAAAAATATTGCATTTGTATCCGTTCTGTCTGTTTGCTAATCTTGAGACTTGTGTAGCAAATTCCCGCTGAAGTTTCTGTTCCACATTGGGAATATTTCTGGTTCAATTCCTATTTGGAGAAAATATGAGGACCTAACTTCACATTCGTAGATGTCTGGGGAGGGAAGAAAGATTTTAAAACAAAGTTCGCTTTATTTTATGTGCCAGACGTCTGCGAACTGCATACAGAAATGCTGCTAGAAAAGAGAACTCCGATTTCACGACTGCGTTGTTCATTGTTTTTTATATTCGTCACGTGCAATATCTGGTACGTCTTAAACTCGAAATGTGAATGGTGTTTTGACCAACGGAAATAGTTCGTTCGACATATCCATAAAGTATCTTCATATTCCTCTTTCGACACTGAGCAAGTGTTCTTAGATTTCTGTGAATTTACGTTCATACATGGGTGAAGTACTGTCATCCTTCCATTCAAGTGGCTACAGTTAAAATATCTTCCAGTGTTGTCCTTTGAAATCCAGAAATTCAGTTTAATTTGTAACGACTGAAATTTTAAATTGACCGCTATAGATCCAGAGGTCCCGGGTTCGATTCCCGCAGCTACAAGATTTTCTGAGAAGTAGTTGGTCTGGAACGGGGTCCACTAAGTCTCGTGAGGATAACTGAGGAGCTATTTCAAGGAAATAGCGACTCCGGTCTAGAAAACCGAGATTAACAGCCGTGGGGATCCTTTGCGCTGACCACGCGACACACTCTATCCGCAAAAGTTGGCACTAACTTCGCCGACAAGGACGCGCCATAGCTCAAGCGGTTAGTCTCTGGCTTCCCACCGTGGCGGCCCGGGTTCTCTGAGTACTTCNGCGGGTCTGGTTGAGTGGGATTTGTGGTGGACAAAGTGACGCTGTGGAGGGTTTTCTCCGAGTACTTCGGTTTCCCCTGCCAATCTTCATTCCACCAAATTCTCCAGCGTCATAATCACCCGGGGCAGGCTACAATAGGCCAATCAGTGGCTGCCGTGACAAGTGGACCCAGTTGGACTCCACCACCCAACAAGCGAATTAAAAAAAAAAAACTTCGCCCACAATGGGGGATCGCTCGGTCGGTATAGTTCACTTGCGGACTACAGGCCACGAAAATTTTTTTTTGTTTGATCAAATTTCTCATCTTTGGTGAATAAAGCCTTTTATTGAATTTTCTTATTTTCTTCAGTCTTTTATATTGTAATTAAAGAAGACATGTTCTATTCTTTTCACTGATACCGATATGTCGGCGCCTGTGTGAAGGAGCGAATTTACTCCAGACCAATTTTTAACGAACAATGTGGTAAACCCACTGATATTGTTGTATGAGAACGACATTTTTCTCGCGTCTGTGACTGTGTGAAAGGCACCAATTACAACACATTTCCTTCTGGTGTCTAATTCGACATCGGAGCACGTGAGAATAGGCTTAAACCTGTTGTGACGGACTGGAATTTAGCTAAGAACGATTACGTACTCTTTTGTTGCAAGCAAAAGTGCAGTTTCTTCAGCTCTGCTCTAAAGATTTAGCCATCTAAAGTTCAGGATTCTTATGGGGAAGTTAATTTTGTAATTGCATTTCTTTCCGTGGCACTCAACAGTTCATAACCCAATCTCTCTACCTTTCACAGACATAAATGCACACAATAAAATATTCCGAAATTTAATTCTGTAGAACAGAGAGATATTATAAAAAGATAAACTTCGTGTATACTGGTGATCTCTTGTTATCACACTTGTGAAGTAAAGGAAGGTTGAGTGATCTTGGAGCGCAGTTTGAATAGGAAAGACATGAAACAGTACACGCTGACAGTGAAACTACTTGAAGGACTAACCGGGGGAGTAAAAGCTGTCCATGTAAAAGGCCGTGGAGGCACATAGGATTGTGAGACTTCGAGGTTCCCACTTTTTCTATACAATCGGCTCATGTATGGAGGTGAAGTTTTCAGGAAGATTCTAGAAGCCGGTAAGACCCGGGTTCAGTTCCCGATGAAGTCATTTGATTTTTCAATTGACTTAATCTTTCCAGCCGCATTATGACCCTGGGGTCGACTCAGCCCCTAACAGAAAAGAGTACCAGGAATCTCTGCAGGAACCATGGTAGAAGTGAGGATGATACTAAGATGGGTCATAGTGACGTGGGTTGTTAAGATGGCAGTAAGAAGAAACGTTATTATATCCGTATAAAATAACACGTTTATATTTCTGGCTTTAAATCTCCAAGTTCAGCTCTAAACTGCATAGAATCACGAATCGTCCGTACATAGACACCGCATGCTTTCGCTATGTGAGCAGGTCTGCAGCCTGTCTGAAATATGAAATGGTTGCCGTCCTGAATAAGAACCGACATCAGCACAGCGATAAGCCAGACAATAAACAGAAAACTTGGTATTTCGTTATTAAGCGTGGTCTTCTGGAATAAGGTGGTGGCATTTCCTCCACGCCCGTTGCAATGTTTATGCCGCCAGAAGAGCGACACGTGAGGTCGTGGTGGCATTAAGGCACTGTGCATCTTGCTTATAGAACTGCTTGAAAGCGCGTCGAGCAAACTCCGGGGCCATATCTTCCGCTTTATGACGTAAGTCGACACGTGTTGTTTATATTGCACTGCTTCGACATCAGAACCAGCTTTATTTTCATCGCCTGGTGACAAGCAGTTGGTGCAAACTGTTTGTAGTGGAATATGACAGCAGTGGCAATGTTATTCTATAGGCACTGTAGAGGTTTAAGAAAAATGAAATTTAAACATAAAGTTTTTGGACTTTAATTGGAAGAATTAAGCTCTTATTTAAATGAAGATCAGTTTGCTTAGTCCCAAGATATTCGAGCCTATTACAAATGATGAAAAATTATTTACTGTGTTAGTATTTATAAAGGTTTCATCTTGTTTAACATTAAAATGTAAAAAAAAAGGGTAAAGCTGTCCCTGTAACAGACCGTGAAGGCCCATATGGTTGTGTATGAGGTTGTGGCTTCCACATCTTCTAGACAGTCGACTCACAGATGGCGGTAAGTTTGTCAGCCTTACACCCCGGCCGCCCCTTTACCCTACAGTACGACCGAAAGGATTAGATCAATTGAAAAATCCAGTGACCTAATCGGGATTCGATCCCGCGACCTTCCGACTTGTAGAATAGTGCCCAACCAACAACGATACTGCGCGCCACTATGTTTAAAATTATTATATGGAAATATTTTATATAAATTATGCACCTAAATAGAAGCTTAATTCAATATTTACAGAAGTATTTAAATTGGGCCTTGTATATCTTCATAGTTTAAGGTTCTCACTGACCTGACTATGAATAGCGCAGTCTTATGGTTTATAACACACTGTAGTTATAAAAGAGTCGAACGTTTCGGATGAACATATCGCCTCTGTCTTCGGGAGTCTAAGAGTAAGGAAAGCAATGAATCATAAAAAAAATAACTATTTGCCGCCTGCTTATTGCTGGTTTCGTATTTAGTTTACTCTTGAACGTTGAAGATAGAAGGGATAAATTCGTACGAAATATCGGGATTTTACTGAACTATTCGCTGTTACAACCCAGACGGCCGTCCGTTTCAGTCACATCGTCTCACTTGTGGGCAGATTGAAGCTATATCGGTCTGTTTTTGGTATTGCTTCTCTGATGAAAGCCTGTTCCCCCTAATGGGTGTTGTACAGGAAGAGAGAAAATCTGTAATCATCTTTGTGTCCCTAGCTGCTAATGCCTTACCACATCATTACACAATGCATGTGGTACATGGCTGCTCAGGGTTCACAGCGGAACAATTTTCGTAACCCTTTCTCTGATTATAAGCAAGACTTTGTCGCTGGCTTCTTGCAATCCCGAACAATGCCGACCTCCTGATAATGTATAAAACATATATACAGCAGTGGTTGAACGAGTTGAATAGTTGACGTGTAGGATGATAGATGGCTCTGGTGGTAGCAGGTGGTGGCTAAGATTGAAGTACCCATACAACCAGGGGAATCCTCATTCCTGAATCTAGAAGCTTTCTTATAAAGATGTTACACGCCGTCATGGAAACGCACTTTCTTCAGAATCATTAATAAGAATAGTTCGCCGTTTTGGTAAAATTTATGAAAGCTTTCTGAGTGTATGCACCATCTGTGAAATTTGGCATGATTGATTTATTCTTGAAACTATTAAATGATGCCCTTGAACTAAACACTTTATACAGCCGAGTGGTAGGTTGAATATGAATTGGAGAAGATACAGAACGAAGTGGTCGTGACCATTTGTAACGTTTAATCCGGAAATACAATGAGGAAGTCCGTGGAAACCTGGTCGGAATGCATATGTGTCAAAATTCATCCAGAGACCGAGAGAATAATCACTGTTCTGCATGGGAAACATTAACAAATATGCCAGCAGAGCGAATTTTTAGGTTATGCTGGGTACAGTTAATGTAGATTTTAAAGGGTTCTGACGATGGCATATGACACTCGAAATTATTGTCTTTTATTGTCCATCGTCCGGTGTTCTATGTAACACAATGGTTGGGAAACTGGAGCTATTTCCACCCTCAGATGAGGGGGTGGGAGACACCTACTCTGTTGGTTCCATTAGAAAAAGCTAACCTCACTCAGTGGTTAAATTTCTAATGAACCCAACAGAGCAAATGTCTCCAGCCCCGTTACATGAGAACGGAGACAGATCCTGTTTCCCGGAACATTATGTTGTTTACGTGGTGGTTTTTAGAATATCAATCGATGGACAAAGTCCACAAAATCGAGTTATCTCGAAAGTTAATGTAGAGGGAATTTGTACTATGTAAGATTGTGCACAAGGGTATATAACTAAATTGTATAATTATCACAGACCGACAGCAGGGCACCTATATAAAGATTATGCAAAGAGCCTGTACTTTTGTTTATAAAGAAAACAGAACTGACTCTCCCTTAGTCGAATTTTGCCCCTTACAGAACTGCTTAAGCTTCATTTAACACTTTCCCTTCTCTTGTGGGGTCTGGATATTCGGATCTTGTGAAGTAAATAAGATTATGACTTGTAACGTTATTGTAGCATGCATCGGGGGTCTCAAGTGTCATTACGTACCCCTCAGCTTCTATTAAGGACATTCAAGGATCAGTAAAATTCAGAGCAGCGCTGTCCGCCCAGTATATTAAAGTGGCTCGGAAAATTCTTTTCTCCGGTTATATTAAAGCTCGTTTTGCTATATTAAGGGGAATGAAATTCCTTGGTCGTCTCGGACCGCCGGGGGGACATCGTGCAAGAATGCGCAAGCTTGTATGAATGCTTCTCCGCCTACTGTACATGGTTCCCGTTCCTTCACGATGTCATCCGAGCCTTTGGACTGTCACTTCCTGCCCCTTTCATGGTCCAAGTTGATTGCACCTTTCACACAGCGAGCAATTTTATAAATTTATCTGAACTGCATATTGAGGAGCTTCATAACTTGTACGCTCCTCCACGTATAATTAGAATGATCAAGTCAAGGAGGATGAGATGGGCAGGGCATTTAGCACGAATTGGTAAGAGGAGGAATGCATATATGACATTGGTGGGAAAGCTGGAAGGAAGGAGACCACTAGGAAGACCAAGACGTAGGTGGATGGACAGTATTAAAATGGGTGGGATGGTACGGATTGGTTTGATCTGGCTGAGGATAGGGACTAGTGGAGTGCTCTTGAACCTTCGGGTTGCATAAAATTCTGGGAAGTTCTTGAGTAGCTGCACAATTGGCAGCTCCTCAGGAAGGGCTCAGCTCCATGAGTGAGTCATGCAGAAATACAAGTTGCTCTAAAGTATACCTCACCATGACAGAACACAGTAATTATTAATTATAACAGAACAAATGACTAATTGAGCTGATAACCACTGTCCATTGCTGACAAATCATAAACACATTCCCACGCATGGACCGCACTGGTCTGAATAATATACAATTCTTATCATCCTCGAGAGAAAAACTTTCGATTGATATACTTCGGGGAAAATCTGGTAAACTACACCGGGTAGGGGAAAGAAGTTAAATAAAACCGTTGCGGGGTTGAGCTCGCTATTGAGAACTGACTGAAGATATTGGTTACAGAGATCACTTAATCTGGTGGCTATGAATTATGTAAAACCGTGGTTTTGTATAGCTTTATTTTTCAACAATTTTGTTGCCCGTCAAGCAAAATTCCTTTGGGCTGGACATGAATATGTGCACACTGAAGCATCCAGCGAGTTATGCGCATCTTGTGTGATATGAATGGGCGCTTGAAGTGTCAGAGGAAACTCAGAAGGAAGTTTCTCTCATTACAGTTCGCCAATAGAGAATACAATTTAAATCTTGTCACAGAAGAAAGAAGAACTTCCATATTAATGTATATGAAACCACAATATCAGCCTGGGGTAATAACATAAGAACATTAAGTGATATAGGAACTCATGTTGAGCGTTCAGCTTGAAAGCTCTTTGTAAGGAAAACAGGAATAACAACCCAGAACACGAGAACTACCATTCAGTTGTTGCATGTTATGTTACAGTTATCCAGGAGTTTTTCTAATTAAGCCAAGGCTATTGCCCTATTATTATTTTCTATTTCTGTAAACAAATCCATGCTGATTACGTTAAGAGGTTCCATCGCGACACGGGTCTTCATGGCATTATCATGAAAAAGGGTGTTAATAAGCATTAGCAGATAACCGGAAAGAAGCGATATTCTAGCTTGTGGGTTTGGCGTAGTCTAAAGGGGCGTCCACATTACTCGTGCTCGTGCTCGTGTGACTCTCTAGGCTCGCGAGTAATGTGGATGATATGACAAGTCACGAGACAAGCAAATTTTAAATTTTTAATTTAAAAACTATAGCCAATAAATTAAAATACGACTACAGCCTATACACACTACGAGTAAATATACGGATCCTCAGGCGCCGAAGCCTGGCGAGCAACTGAAGTAGTGTGGAAGAAGATTTACAAGCACAAGTAAAAGCCAGACGAGTCTCCCGACGAGCACAAGCCTGGCGAGCACGAGCATGAACACGAGTAATGTGGACGCGCCTTAACATATCCTCAGGCTGACACAGAGAAAGAGAGAGAGAACAGCATGTTACGAGAACTAAACAACGAGATTTAGATCTATGAATTGTTGCGAACACGATAATGAACTTTGGCTTCCATAAAAGGCAGGAGCTTTCATGAACAGCAGAACAGTTTTCTTTCCAAGGAAAGCTCTACACCTCTGAGGTTGTTATTTCTTTCTTTAATAAATGTTGTGAATTTTACCCCCAAACGTTTATCAGTTAGAAAACGCCTGAACTCTATACTGAATCAATAAATTAAATCCAAGGCATTTCTCATTTAATAACATAGAATGAGTGGCTACATTGCTTTCAGCGATGTTCGCACCTGCGCGCCCTAAACCCATGTGCTTTCAACAGCTTACATTGAGATATTTCGAGATGAAGTGTTTCAGCTTTGCGTGTTCCTACAGACGACGCGTAGCGTGATGTGATTCCCTCCCCTCCTACCCTCTTTCGTACGTGCAATTTCGCGGGGCAACTTTACCCGAACAAAACTATGCACAGGCCCTCAGTACCGCCCTAACGAGATCTGAGAATATGGAATTTAAAAATGGCTTCTCTGCCTTGCCTTTTCTGGCATATGCAATCATAACTTTTATTTCGTACCATGAAATTCTACAGTGTCGTATTTGTAAATGTAGATGTAGACCTACGTTTTTCCTTCTTTTCCATATGAAAATATGCTACCTAACCCAATGACACAGAGTCCTCCAGACAGGATTTTTCTCGTTAAACTGATCAAGAAATTCCTTATTTCAGTGGATCCAAGAACACCGTGATTACAGTGTGCCATTGCACCATATCTTCGGTCAGTTTAATATGTCATGATCTATTTATGGAATATAATTATTACGTAACTGTGTAACGCCATTCTTCATCTTGGTTCACGTTACCACAGTAGTCCCTTCATTTGTGGGTTCCTGACCAGAATATTTGACGTAACCCAAATTTTCTTTTTTAAGGGCATTTGCTATTCAGCCTTCATTTCTGAAATGTAACGGAATTGTATAAAAAACAAATTATGAAATTCTCTCTTGTTAATTTTATCTAATTAATGTGTTATTTCCGTACTTTAGGTCAAAATATTGTGGCATATAGTCCCGTTGCTAGGCAACGACCGCGAAACAAACGAGACAACATAATTTGTTAGGCAGAGGCCAGCGCACCAATAGACTGGCTGGGAAGAGGTGTTTTCTGCACGTTGTACGCCGGTGGCTGCGGCCGCAACAATGGATACAGCAACAGAAGAACTGTGTTTTCTGTGCGGTCTGTGCCGAGGGTTTATAAACGGGACAAAGTTAGTCATCCGTTGCGCCATATCCGTCCTTTCGTCAGAGAGGGCGCCCCACAATAACAAGACCATAACTGTCGAACAGTGATAAATATCTGGTCATAAGCCCCAGATTGGTCTCGACACCAAGACTGACTGACCTTCCGTCAGTCGCAATGTGATTCTGACTTTGGCTTTGAGCTTGATCAGCTGTGGGATGTTCGCTAGCCTGTAAACAGAGGGCACTGTTAGGATCAGTTACCAGGGAACGACTAGGGAAAACTGCAACATGTGTGTTGCAGTTACAGTGATCTTTATAGAGTGTGGAAACCAGTGTGACTGTTATTTATAGTTATTTGTAATTATCATCTTTAAGCGGTCAATAAATTCAATTACCAA